>NW_013575934.1:3276-3675 GCF_000499745.2 Eimeria mitis
CACCACGCAGCGGCCAGCCAAAGACCCCGAGGGAGACAAAGACACAGAAGCCTTCATCTTAATTATTTATTTTTTCTTCTCTTCCTTGTCTTGTTATTTAGCTATATATATATATATATATATATATATATATACGTTTGGTATTTAGCTTATGTTGACTTGTTTATTTATTTATTTAATTTAGGTATTTAGCTGTTTACTTATTTGTCTCATCATTCGCCTATTCTTTATTTATTTATTTATCTATTTATTTATTTATTTTTATTTATTTATTTATTTATTTATTTATCAGTTCAGCATAAAGATCGCCGGGGTAGATATAATAGAGTAGATATATATATACATATATATATATATATATATATATATATATATATATATATATATATATATATATAT
>NW_013575934.1:3693-6477 GCF_000499745.2 Eimeria mitis
ATGCAGCAGTTGTTGCTGCAGCAGCTGCTGCTGCAAGGTAACTACAGTGAGGTAAACAATTAATTAAATATATATTTTATAGTATCAGTAGCCAGCATGCATGCAAATAGAAACACAGAAAACACCGACGTCAGACAGAAGTTTATATTATACTCGTGCTGTCTCATCATCATCTGTTCTGCTGCTGCTGCTGCTGCTGCTACGTCTGCTGCTGCTGCTGCTGCTGCTGCTGCTGCGGGTCGAGTGGCGGCATCGCCTTTCTTCTTATCTAGAGCTGCAGCGCACGAACCCTCGCAGGGCCTTCAGCTCATTCAGTTTATAAGTGTGCAGCAACAAACATATGAAGCAAAGAAACATGAAATAATAACTATATTAATAATTAGAAACATGAAATAATAATTAATTAAATAAATAAATAACAAAAACACAAACTAGCGGGACGGGGGCAGAGGCAGACAGATGCTTAGGGCTCTCACTTAACCCGTGTTTTGTGGTTAGTGCGGTGGAAGGCAGCAAAGAAATTCGCTAAAGTTTGTATTATAAAAAAAAATAACAACAGACGGTCAGCTGCAGTGGGTCGATGAAGAAAAACGGCGGAACGGGTGAGGCTGTGGCGGTTGCTTACGTTGTTATTGGTTGTATTTATTTATTTTATAATTAAAAAAAAACTAAGAAGATATTGTTCTGTAAATATATAAACTTACACCGTATGCTATGGTCTTTGTTGCGCGCCATGGATAAGCTGCCTATACACCTCAGCCGCGGAGAGTTTCACCGCACCGCATGCCTGTGTGTGCAGTTGTTGTTGTTTATGTTGTGTGTGGAATATCACGAGAAATATATTTATATTTAAAAATAAAAAAAAATAAATTAATTCCATCATTGTATCCTTGAGCTGCTGATGGGGCGCTGCAGCACGTGCTCTGTGCTCGTGTTGTTCCTGTTGGTGTTGTACAGCCTCACCGAAACCCAGGTAAAGAATCATCATTTTTTTCGTTTTTTTTTATTTTCTTTTGAATGAAACTTAATTTTCATGAATGAAATGACAATATCTCGAGTTTTAGCGAAAAAAAACGAATTTTTTTTTTCGTGTTTTCAGCTGCCTGCTGCCGCACGATCCTTAGGGAAAGCTGCATCGCGGAAACTTGCAAACAGCAGGCCGGGGGCGTTCTTCGTCGGTGCTGGTGGCGTTGGTATCCTCTCTGACTCAAAACCACAATTATATTTATATTTTAATTCTATAAACAATTCTAATAAACGGAATAACATTAACTTTCCACTTGCTACAGCGCTTCCTTCCTCACTCAGATCACCTTGCATACAACAACACCATCGCCCCCTGCTCTCCTCAGCGTCTAGCACAATGACCAAGACAGCCCTCGTTGTTCTCGTGAGTTCACATTATTTCAATTAAAAACTTTTCGTTTCTGTTTCGTCCCGCGCATCATCCTTTCCTGAAATCTGCTGCCGCTCTCTCGCCTACTGCTGCATATGCACACGCGGTGTCTGCACAGCTCCGATGGAGCTTTATATTTTTGCTGTCTTTTTTTGTTTGTTATGGCCTCGACTTCTTCTCAATAAAACAGCAGAAGCAGCTCAACAGACACCGTGTGTGCTTCATCATCTCTGGGGGCGTCGCGGTGGTGTGGCGGGGCCCCCCTAGCCGTGCTGCAGCTGTTCTCGATCCAGCTTAGTTCTTTACGGGTACTTATACACCTGCTGTTTCTGCTTCTGTTGCTGCTGCAGGCCAATGGCGCCGAAGACGTGGAGTTCACAGCCCCTGTTGACATTCTGCGTCGAGCAGGTAGGTGGGGTGTATATACACCTGATGAATGCGTGTGTGTGTGTGCGCTGCTGCGTGCTCGATTTGGGGTGTATGTACAAGTGTAGCAATACCCCCACAACCGCGTGGTTGCATGCATCTGCTTCATCTCTTGCTTTCTGCTTTCTTCTTTCTTACAGGCGTAAAGGTTGTCGTGGCCAGCCTCGGTGACTCGCTTATTGTAAAGACAGCACAGGGCCTCCGCATCGAAGGAGAGATGCCGCTCAAGGACGTCTCCGAGTCCGATCACTACGACGTTATTGTTATTCCTGGCGGTGTGTGGAAACCCATACAGTAGACAGCAGCAGAGAGGCACCCAGGCTGCCTTTCTCCTGCTATCTGCATGCATGCATGCATGCATGCATGAAGGGGAGCTTGGAGTATACAAGCTGGTGTATGTTTGTTGGCTGGGGTTTGGTTGCTTGTTGTGGTGTTCAGGGCTTAAGGGGGCGGAGAACTGCCGCGACTGCCCACACCTAACGTCGCTGCTGAAGGCGCAGCACGCAGCAGGTCGATGGATTGCAGCTATCTGTGCTTCGCCGGCTCTCGTGCTGGCTCACCACGGGCTGCTGGAGGATGTTAAGGCCGTTGCTTATCCCTCTTTCATGAGCCACATAAAGAACAAGTGTGATAGCCGCGTCTGCGTCGATAAGCACTTCAGTAAGAAACCACACACTGCAGCTCTATATATATATATATATATATATATATATATATATATTATTTTGCTCTTGTTTGGGCTTATACGTATTGCATGCAACGGAAACTTTGCCAGTGCTGTAGCTCTTCATTTTTTTTTCATGTTCAGCTTTCCTTGACTTGCAGAAATGCAAACTTGAATTTGTTGTATGTAAGCCGAGTTTCCTTTGAGTGCAGTGCAGTGCTGAGCTGGTTTTGTTTATTCAATAAAAGCAAAGCCGCGTGTTTATATATATATATATATATATATATATATATATATA
>NW_013575934.1:6523-7021 GCF_000499745.2 Eimeria mitis
GAAACCTGCAGTTACCTCCATGGGTCCCGGCAGCGCGATCGAGTTCGCCCTAGAGATCGTGAAACATCTCGTTGGCGAGGCAAAATATAAAGAATTACGAAGCGGCCTTTGTGTTGCTTGAAAATTCCGAAAAAAATAAACATATTTGGCGCCGTTTCAGGCAGCTTTCCCCCGATCGTGTTGGGGTGTATACGCAGCTTTCTGTAGTGCTGACGTTCGGGTGTATGCGCAGCTACAGGAAACCTGCAAACCGAGATATTCAATACATCAATAATTTAATTCTTTCTTGAGTATAAATATTTATTTATTTATTTATTTATTTGTTTATTTATTTATTTATTTATTTATTTATTTAGTATTAGTAGTGCACACAAAACACAGACTTCGGTGTACTTACCCTACAAACTCGAGCGCTTTCCGCTGACCGCAGCTCCATAGTATAAGCCATCGATATTCATATTTTTTAATTTAAAATTTTAACAAAAAAAAAAAAAAAAA
>NW_013575934.1:7121-7463 GCF_000499745.2 Eimeria mitis
AAGGCATCAGCATTGCTGGTGTATTGTGAACTCGAAAATTATAAAGGAATTCAAATTCAAGGATGAAGGAACACGGAACATAAAATAAAATAAAATAAAATAAAATAAAATAAAATAAAATAAAATAAAATAAAATAAAATAAAATAAATACAAAATAAAATAAAATACGCTGGCGTAGACAGCACGACAGTGGAGGCGAAACTGAAGGTATTACGAAATATATCGCTAGCTTTCTGGCTGCAACGAAAGCAAACACTCAAACTAAAACTTTTCTATCTATGTAATATATATATATATATATATATATATATATATATATATATATATATATATATATATAT
>NW_013575934.1:7502-7930 GCF_000499745.2 Eimeria mitis
GTACGTAGTATTAAACATAATAATAATAATATAATAGAAGGAGATGTGTTCGTTGAAGTAAATATATTATTATTATATAACAAATATATTATTATTATATAACAAATATATTATTATTATATAACAGAAAAATATAAAAATATTTTTCTGCTTTTCTTTGCCTTTTCTTCTCTTGTATGAGAAGAGAAACATTCTCGTTTGTGCTGTATTTGTTTGGGGGCAGCTGTTGTTTATAATATTTTTATATTCATATTTATTTATTTTTTTTTTATTTTGCGGGTTAAGATGCAATAAAAAACAGAAAAAAAACACGGAGAATGTAGATTATGTTTATATATAAATATTTATTCTATTTGTTTTATTTATATAATATTGAATAAAAAAAAAAAAAAAAAAAAAAAAAAAAAAAAAAAAAAAAAAAAAAAAAA
>NW_013575934.1:7960-8913 GCF_000499745.2 Eimeria mitis
CTGGGGTACAGCGGCGCCGAGGGTCTATGCTATGCATGCATTATTTTCTATTAATTATTAAAGTTATAAAAATAAATAAAATTAATAATATTAATTAAAATATTAATATAAATATTTGTTTATTTATTTGTTTTTATTTATTTTATTTGCTTAAATATTTATATTTTCTTTTTGTTAGCTTTCTCTATTTCTCTCTCTCTCTCTGTCGGCTGCCGCTCTGCTGCTGAGCGGTGCCGCTACCGCAGCTTCCTTTTTTGTTGTTTTTAATCGATAAAATATATTAATTAAATTAATTAATTTATTTATTTAATTAATTTAATTAATTAAATCAATTAATATCTACAAATGCAATTTATTTAGCTCTTCTTCTCTCCCTAACATTTCCTTTTCTCGTTCTTATATAAGGGGCCCCCCATACTGCAGCAAAGGGGGGGCCCCCTGCTGCTGCACAGCCTATGGATTCGATAGTTAGCAGCAGCAGCAGCAACAGCAGCAGCAGCAGCAATAACAGCAGCAGCAGCAGCAGCAGCAGCAGCGCTAATGAAGTCCCTAATATAACAGCTCCTGCTGCTGCTGCAGCTGGGGGGACTCCCCCCCCAGCTGCACTTTGTGTTGACTGCATTTCAATAAGCAGCGACTCAGACAGCAGCAGCAGCACCAATGGCAGCAGCAGCAGCAGCAGGAGCAGGAGCAGCAGCAGCAGGAGCAGGAGGAACCCCAGCAGCAGCAGCAGCAGCAGCAGCAGCAGCAGCAGCAGCAGCAGCAGCAGCAGGGGGATAGATGCATCTGCTTCAGTTATTTTGTTAGATAGCGATGAAGACGCAGACTACCAGGAGGACTTGCTGGCTCTCATCACCGCGGAAGAAGAATACTTCAGGCCTCAACAAAGCAGCAGCAGCAGCAGCAGCAGCAGCAGCAGCAGCAGCAGCAGCAGCAGCAGCAGCAGCAGCAGC
>NW_013575934.1:10016-10369 GCF_000499745.2 Eimeria mitis
GTGTTGCTGATGCTTTTGCTGTCGCTGCTGTTGTTGTTGTTGCTGCTGCTGCTGCTGCTGCTGCTGTTGCTGCTGCTGTTGTTGCTGGTGTTGCTGATGCTTTTGCTGCCGTTGCTGTTGTTGCTGCTTCTGTTGCTGCTGCTGCTGCGGTTGCTGCTGCTGTTGCTGCTGCTGCTACGGTTGCTTTTGGTGCTGTTGCTGTTTTTGCTGCTGCTGCTGCGGTTGTTGTTGGTGTTGATTTGCTGCTGCAGCTGTTTGTGTTTTCGCTGCTGCTGTTATTCTCTTGCTGTTGCTGCTGCTGCTGCTGCTGCTGCTGCTGCTGCTGCTGCTGCTGCTGCTGCTGCTGCTGCTGC
>NW_013575934.1:12294-14240 GCF_000499745.2 Eimeria mitis
ATTTTGTTTGTTTTATTTATTTGTTTTGCCTGTTTGTTTCTTTATTTTGTTTATGTATTTTATTTATTTATTTTCTTTTTTATTTTGTTTTTCTATCTTCTTTTTTTTGTGTGTTGGCGTTCTGCTGCTGCTGCTGCTGCTGCTGCTATCTCTTGCTGCTGTTATTTTAATATATTTTATATATCTCTGTTTTTATTTTGTTGTTTATTTGTTTATCTATTTTTTATTTTTTCTCTCTCAATTTTAATTTTTTTTTGTTTTTCTCCTTTTCTTTTTTGCACATGTCTAAGACTTCATCCTCAAGGGTTTAGGGTTTAGGGTTTAGGGTTTAGGGTTTAGGGTTTAGGGTTTAGGGTTTGTGTAGGGGCTGAGCATGCCGCTCGCTGCGGCGGTAAATATATAAAGATAGCAGAACCAGAACCGAAGAAGAAGACAAAGAAAAACACAACAGGTGCTTTCATTTTATTTTTTTATATTTTTTTTATTTTTTATTTTAGTTGTTTTGTTGGTTTGTTTGTTTCTTTTTATTTATTTGTTTTATTGTTTTGTTTTTGTCTTTTTATTTAGTTTCTTTACTTTGTTTCGTCTCCTTTATTTGTTTTATTTTTTTTTTGTTTGTTTGTTTTATTATTTGTTTGTTTTTTTTTTCTTCTTCTTTCCCTTTTCTTGTTTATTTGTTCTTTGTTTCTCTTTATTTATATTTATTTCTGCTTATCCTTTTATTTTTTTGTTTTGTATTTATTTATTTATTTATTTATTTATTTTCTCTTTCTCTTTATTTGTTTTTAATTTGTCTCTCTTTCTTTCTGCTGCAGCAACACAAACAACAAAGCAAGGAGCCCTACCGCCCCCAACAACTGCCAGCAGCAGCAACAGCAGCAGCAGCAACAGCAGCAGCAGCAGCAGCAGCAACAGCAGCACGGCGCCAATTTCTTCGTTTTTCTCTAAGCGGCGCAAACTGGAGAAGGAAGAGAGTGAGGATACAAGTTTCTTCTTTTTTCTTTTTTTTGTTTTTTTTTTTGCTTTTTTTGTTCTGTTTTTATATTTATATTTGTTTTACTTATGTATATTTGTTTATAAATATTTTATTTATTTATTTTATTTGCTTTTTACAACAAAACCCCAAAACTTTATTTTGTGTTTTTGTATAGGGAGTGAAGGAAACAGTAATACAAAGACAGAACCCTCTTCTGCTGCTGCTGCTGCTGCTGCTGTTGCTGCTGCTCCTTCTGCTGTTGCTGCTGGTGGGCTTGCGTCAGCAGCAGCAGCAACAGCAGCAGCAGCACCAACAAGAGCACAGACAAGGGACCCCCGGACTGCTGAACAAATCAAAGCAGCAGAGCTTCGCGCTGCAGCAGCAGAAAAGCGTGCTGCTGCTGCTGCTGCAGCTGCTGCAGCTGCTGCAGCTGCTGCTGCTGCTGCAGCAGAAGGGAATACACCATGAGTTTAACTTTTCCGTTGCTGCTGGGCCCTCAGCCTTCGGGTTGCTGCTGCTGTGCTGCAGCTGCAGCTCCCCACATATGTGTTCACTGCAGCAGCAGCAGCAGCAGCAGCAGCAGCAGCAGCATATACAAATTAACTGCAGCAGCAGCAGCAGCAGCAGCAGCAGCAGAACGGCATTGTTTATAAATGTTACATTTTTTTGATTTCAGCAGCGAAACTTAAAAGGGTGCATGCATGGAGCTGCCTATACACCTGAAATTCGTTTTTTGTTTTTTTTTATTTATTTACTGCTAGCAATACCACCACAACATAACCGCAACATTTATTTTATATAAATATATTTATTTTTTTTCTTTTTTTCTTTACTGTCGTTTCAGAGTATAGCTGAGGTGTACATACACCGCAGATACCATTTTCTACCCATTTTTTATTTCCTTCTACCGTACTCTATATATATATATATATATATATATATATATATATATATATATATATATATATAT
>NW_013575934.1:14282-14559 GCF_000499745.2 Eimeria mitis
GTATGTATATGTTATATAGTAGAAACCCCAGCCCCTAAACCCTAAACCCTAAACCCTAGCCTCTCTATCAGTTCTCTTCAGCGGTGCAAATTCTCTAGCGACTTTTATGTACTAGGGTTCAGGGTTTAGGGTTTAGGGTTTAGTGTTTAGGGTTTAGTGTTTAGGGTTTAGGGTTTAGGGTTTAGTATTCAGGGTTTATAGAGAGTTTATGTTGTTTTTTTTTTTATTCTATCTACATAAGGAGAAAAAGAAAAAAAAAAAAAAAAAAAAAAAAAAA
>NW_013575934.1:14703-14976 GCF_000499745.2 Eimeria mitis
TGCTGCTCTATACAAACCGCTGCGATCGACAGCAACATTTATTTATTTCATTTGTTGTTGCTGCTGTTGCTGCTGCTGCTGCTGCTGCTGCTGCTGCTGCTGCTGCTGCTGCTTTTACTCCGCCAGTTTATATACTGGCACAAAGAAATACAAAAAACAAAACAAAACAAAATCTTAATAAACCCCACGAGGTGTACATACACCTCACACAGGCGCACACATACAAACAAAAACACAAACACAACACCCAATACTATACAAACATATATATAT
>NW_013575935.1:0-1119 GCF_000499745.2 Eimeria mitis
TGCCGTTGTCTACTATACCCTGTCTTATACTCGGTAGACTGTAAGCTAAACCCTAAACCCTAAACCCTAAACCCTAAACCCTAAACCCTCAGCGATAGTTCTTCTCTATAGTATGCTCTGTCTTATACTGGGCAGACTGTGAGCTAAACCCTAAACCCTAAACCCTAAACCCTAAACCCTAAACCCTCAACACTAAACCCTAACTTCTCAACACTAAACCCTAAACCCTAAACACTAAACACTAAATTCATTCTAATCCCCTCGTCTTGAAATACACCACTGAGCTCCGGCGGTATAGGACTTAGGGTTTAGGGTTTAGGGTTTAGGGTTTAGGGTTTAGGGTTTAGGGTTTAGGGTTTAGGGTTTACACTTCAGTATCTAAGTTGTAGGGTTTAAGTTTCAGGGTTTAGGGTTTAGCGTTTAAACTTGAGCCTTTAGGGTTTAGGGTTTAGGGTTTAGGGTTTAGGGTTTAAGTCCGAGGGTTTAGGGTCTTAACATAAGGGTTTAGGGTTTAGGGTTTAGTGTGTAGGGTGTAGGGTCTAAACATTAGGGTTTAGGGTTTAGGGTTTAGGGTTTAGGGTTTAGGTTCTTCCTAAACATTCGTGTTTATTGTTTATTGTTTATAGTTTATTGTTTATTGTTTATTGCTTATGGCTTAGGGTTTAGGGTTTAGGGTCTATTGTTTATTGTTTATTGTTTATTGCTTAGGGTTTAGGGTTTAGGGTTTATTGTTTGTTGTTTATTGTTTATTGTTTATTGTTTAGGGTTTAGGGTTTACGGTCTAGGGTTTATTGTTTATTGTTTATTGTTTATTGTTTATTGTCTATTGTTTAGGGTTTAGGGTTTAGGGTCTTACTAAACATTATTGTTTATTGTTTATTGTTTATTGTTTAGGGTTTAGGGTTTAGGGTTTAGGGTTTAGGGTTTGTGTGTGTATTCAGAGCGGACTTTATTCCCGTAGTATATATAATGTTTGTATTAAACACAGCTGGTTGTTTATCGTATGGTTTAGCATTATATAAGGGTTTATTATGTGATTTATTCTCGGTTTTTTTTTTTTTCTGTTTATATATCTTTTTTTGCTTCACAAATATATATTTATTTAAAGGAGACATTTAC
>NW_013575935.1:1377-2192 GCF_000499745.2 Eimeria mitis
CTGTTTATATATCTTTTTTTGCTTCACAAATATATATTTATTTAAAGGAGACATTTACGTCGACAAACTATGGACGCCTTGTTGGTGTTGCTAGCATGATAGGGGGGGGACTGTCTCTCTTGGGTTCGGCTTTGTATGATACATATACAGTAGGTTTGACTGTAGACTTCTCTATAGTTAGTGAAATAGATACAGACAACAGCAGCAGCAGCAGCAGCAGCAGCAGCAGCAGCAGCAGCAGCAGCAGTAAGGTGCAGGAAAGGCCGATGTGGGGGGTTTTCGGGATTGTTTGCTTCGCTTATTTGCTGCTGCTGCCGCTGCTGCTCGCAGTGAAGGGTATATGGCCCAGAAAAAACAAAGACACGCAGCTTATACTACCCTCACACAGCAACAGCAGCAGCAGCAGCAGCAGCAGCAGCAGCAACAGCAGCAGCAGGAGGAGGAGGAGGGGGAGCAGCAACGGCAACAGCAGCAGCAGCAGGAGAAGGAGCAGCAACAGCAACAGCAGCAGCAGCAGGGGTATGCAGAGCCTTCAGATAGATACTAACTACAACAACAACCCCACCAATAAAAATAATAATAAAAATAATAAAAACAGCAGCAGCAGCAGCAGCAACAGCAGCAACAGCAACAGCAAAAGCAACAACAATAAGAACAGCAGAGGCAGCAGCAGCAACAGCAGCAGCAGCAACAGCAGCAACAGCAGCAACAATAACAGCAAAAGCAACAACACCAACAGAGAGCAGCAGCAACAACAACAATAACAACAACCCCACCACTAACAATAATATAATATATATATATATATATATATA
>NW_013575936.1:0-580 GCF_000499745.2 Eimeria mitis
GCTCCTACTGCGAGGAAGCAGCTTCACTGCACTAGGCAGATACACCCTAAACTCTAAACGCGAAACTCTAACACCTCACTGCCTCTGTCGTCACCTACTAAGCCTAGTGATGCACATGAAAAACAGGGAACTGAGCCTGATCTTTTTGCTGCAATATTTTCAACTAAAGTCAGTAGTCTGTTTCCACTGCAGAGCTCTGTCTGTTGCTGTTACTGGCAAAACAAGGCGCGCGGCAGTATCCTACATATATGAATATTTTCAGAATAATATTTTCAGATTATATATAATGTCGACAGTTTGCATGTCGCCGCTAGCGTTTCAGTTGCGATGAGTTGAGAGTGAAGAGCAGCCCTCGAGCGGAGGGGCGTGTGAAGGCGTAGAAAGAAAAGCATATTCACCCTCTCTATTCAGCAGAAGAGTTTCTAGTTGTCGCCACCCGTCAAGTGCTTCCACGAGTTGAAATGACGAAGCAAACGAGTGTAAATACACCTGAACTATGCGGAAGTCGTCGACCATCCAACAAGATCACTTCTCAGCAAGAAATACTATTTTGTCCTCTGGTATGTCGAAATTCTTCTGA
>NW_013575936.1:759-2012 GCF_000499745.2 Eimeria mitis
CGGGGGGGGCTAAACCCTAAAAACCCTAAACCCTAAACCCTAAACCCGCTACCAATACTACGAATTCTACTGCTCCACCCACTTGAATTTCAACAAATGGCATCTGGCCAGGCTGCCCCTTCTGGAATGAAGAGCCACAGGCAAAATGTTTACTCGCGAGTTTCGCCACCTGTTCTTGTTTGACGCCTGCAACAGAAAGCAAGATGGTGGGGGTTAGAATGTTTTCCTTTTCATTTGTAATCTAAGAAATATAATTTCCTCTTCATATTCCTCTGCAATCGATGAAACATATTTCGCTGCTTCTCTACTGGGAATGATAGTGAACGCACCGAAGTGCTCAAGGCCCCAGATGTTGGTTGCACATTTGCCTCTTCTCTTCGTTTGTTTCTGAACAGTCACGACTTTCTGCAAAAAATAAATACCGCAACAAATGCATATTCCTCTATACGTTGCAGCAGTGAGAGCTGTAGTGTAGTGCTTATCGTTTCTGGGTGACGGGTGTGCGTGTTCTTTCTGCCTCGACAGGTACAGAAAAAGCATCTGAGTGTAGAAGAAACGTTGAGAAATGATATACAGAAACGCATTGAGTTCACAGATATATTATTACCATCGAATCCCAGCATTAGTACTAACTTGTTTATCCGTTTCAGCTACAGCCAGTTCGTTGGTGGCTCACCGGCTTCGCACCATCCTTCTTCCCGGCGCCTCTTTTTGCATCGCTTATTGCGGCTTTCTCTTCTAATTCATTTGAGAGCTGCTCTTCATGTTCCTTCTGCTGCAATGCAGACGCCTGGGTATTTGGGTCTTCTGCTTTCGCATCCCCTTGCTTTGAACAGGCAGCGCCGGAGAACTCGCAGTACTCAAATGGCATACCGCAAGCTAAATTTACACAGATGCGGCCACACAACGGACACAAGCAGCCCCAAACATCCGCATGTAAGTATTTTCATAGCGTTTCCTGGGGCTGATAAAGAGGTGCTCTTGCTCCATGGCTTCTATGCACTTCAGGGGATATTACCATCAAGTTGAACGAGTGAAGGCGAGCAGAGGTTCACGCCTGTTTCTCTTCGCGCTTTGTGGAAGCTTACTCGGGCAGTATTCAACTTTGCACGGACCCGTCATAGGTGGTTGTTGGTCATGGGCCCAGCCGCCAGTGGCGCCCGAGCTCTGCGTGTTCACGTTTGTGGGTAGTTCAGCAGGAGCAGTATCAGAGGGTGTAGTTTCAGTCGCCTGTTCCCGCTGTTTATCTTGTT
>NW_013575937.1:0-844 GCF_000499745.2 Eimeria mitis
GGTTTAGGGTTTAGGGTTTAGGGTTTAGGGTTTGAACCCCACGCCCCTGATGAATTGAGGGTTATTTATACAAACCCTCGCCGCTGCGTAAACCCTAAACCCTAAAACTCCTTAAAGGGGTTGAGGGTTTACAACAAACCCCAGTAGCCGCATAAACCCTAAACCCTAAACCCTAAACCCTTGCTTCTTGGAGAAGCCAGAGTAGCCGCGGCTCCTGGGGGGCATTCATTTGAATTAGGGTTTAGGGTTTAGGGTTTAGGGTTTAGGGTTTAAGATTTAGGGTTTAGGGTTTAGGGTTTTGTAAGGACTCTCATCGAGCTGCAACCCACTGCAGGAGACAAAACACAAACCCTAAACCCTCAACCCTAAACCCTAAACCCTTTTTTTTTTTAACACAGATACGCACCCCACAACAACGAGACAGCTAGGGTTTAGGGTTTAGGGTTTAAGTTGATTTTCTAGGGTTTATTATATATGTATAGTGTGTGAGGGTTTACAGTATTTTAGTTATTAGGGTTTAGGGTTTAGGGTTTAGGGTTTATTTACTTCTATCGAACGGAATTTTTTCGCGTTTCCTCTCTCAGCTCTCAACTATAAGGTTTTTAGGGTTTAGGGTTTAGGGTTTAGGGTTTAGGGTTTAGGGTTTACCTCCTGGAAGTCCTTAAGGTCTATAACTCCATCTTTATTTATATCTATTTCTTTTAATAGTTTTAAACAATCGCGGTTTGTAGCGCACGTAAATTTATTTGTTTTTAGTAGTTTTAGTATACCCTCAACCCCGAGGGTTTTCTTTCCCTGGGCGTCTGTTGCTGCATATAAAAATAAATAAATAAATAAATAAATA
>NW_013575937.1:1186-2101 GCF_000499745.2 Eimeria mitis
AAAAACCCTAAACCCTAAACCCTAAACCCTAAACCCTCAATATCTCTAAACCCTAAACCCTAAACCCTCGATATCTCTAAACCCTAAACCCTCGCAGACCTCTCTCAATTCGCTTTGATCGTGAGCCACACACAAAAGGGTTTAGGGTTTAGGGTTTAGGGTTGATATAAGGGTTTAAAGCTTTATTCGCATCTACGGTTTAGGGTTTACGGCCGAGGGTTTAGGGTTTAGGGTTTAGGGTTTAGGGTTTAGGGTTTAGGGTTTACCTCATACAGCGCCTCAACAAACTCCCCAAAGTCAATTAAATTGTTCTTGTCTTTGTCGTACTCTACAACCACAAACCCTAAACCCTAAACCCTAAACCCTAAACCCTAAACCCTAAACCCTCAAACCCTAAACCCTAAACCCCAAACCCAAAAGCTCAAGCCCTCAAACCCTAAACCCTAAACCCTAAAAACTTTCTCCTGCGGATGTTCTAAATTAATAATTTCTTTATTCTTGAATTCTACATTAAACTTTAAATATTTTTTAGGGTTTAGGGTTTAGGGTTTAGGGTTTAGGGTTTACGTTCTATTTTATTAACTTTATCGAGAGAGAAATCTGCCCTTTTCTTCTTCTTCAGGGTTTAGGATTTAGGGTTTACGTTCTCTATCTACGCTCTACGCTTTAGGGTTTATTGTTTGGGGTTTAGGGTTTAGGGTTTAGGGTTTAGGGTTTAGGGTTTAGGGTTTACGTTCTATTTTATTAACTTTATCGAGAGAGAAATCTGCCCTTTTCTTCTTCTTCAGGGTTTAGGGTTTAGGGTTTACGCTCTACCTTATTAACTCTATCTAGGGTTTATTGTCTAGGGTTTAGGGTTTAGGGTTTAGGGTTTAGGGTTTAGGGTTTACGTTCTATTTTATTAACTTTATCGAG
>NW_013575938.1:0-127 GCF_000499745.2 Eimeria mitis
TAGCCAGCCAGCTACTGAACTATGTAGCTAGTGATCTATGCAGCTAGCAAGCTATTCAAAAAAAAAAGCCAGCAGCTAGATAACTAGCTAAAGAACTAGTCGCCGGTGAGCCGCAAAGGTGCGGCTC
>NW_013575938.1:227-444 GCF_000499745.2 Eimeria mitis
TATGCAGCTAGATAACTAGCTAAAGAACTAGTCGCCGGTGAGCCGCAAAGGTGCGGCTCTGAACTCGAATTGCTGACGCCTGCAACGAACATTGTCTGCTGCAGTTGCTGCTGCTGTTGCTGCTGCAGTTGCTGCTGCTGCAGCTGTTGCTGCTGCAGTTGCTGCTGCTGCAGTTGCTGCTGAGCAGCAGAAAGAAGAAAATAAAGAAGCAGCCTCA
>NW_013575938.1:544-830 GCF_000499745.2 Eimeria mitis
TTCTGTGTTTTTGTCTCCGTTTTAATGTAGTGAAACAGGGAGATGTTTACGAACATAGAAAATAAAAAAGAGCCGCCTGAGGCTGCTTCTTTATTTTCTTCTTTCTGCTGCTCAGCAGCAACTGCAGCAGCAGCAACTGCAGCAGCAGCAACTGCAGCAGCAACAGCAGCAGCAACTGCAGCAGACAATGTTCGTTGCAGGAGTCAGCAAGTCGAGTTCAGAGCCGCACCTTTGCGGCTCACCGGCGACTAGTTCTATAGCTAGTTATCTAGCTGCATAGCTAGCT
>NW_013575938.1:930-1384 GCF_000499745.2 Eimeria mitis
GAACTCTGCCATAGAAAAAAAGCACAAAAAAAGCAGCAGAAAGCTGCAGTTACTCGGAGTCGTCCGAGCTGCTGCTGCTGCTGCTGCTGCTGCTGCTGCTGCTGCTGCTGTAGCTGCTGTAGCTGCTGCTGCTGCTGCTGCTGCTGCATAAGAACCCCCTCATAATATCTTCGTTGTTGTTTGTCTCTCTTCTGTCTCCTGTCTCCTTTTTGTTTTGTTTGGGCTTGTAAGCGAAAGAAGTCGGCTTAGGGAAATAACAAATGCCCCTGCGTTGTTTTCTGAGTTGCTGCTGCTGCTGCTGCTGCTGCTGCTGCTGCTGCAGTTTTTGCTGCTGTTGCTGCAGCAGCAGCAAACGGAGACTCTCGTGCTGCTTCTGCAGCAGTGCTGCTGCTGCTGCTGGTGAGACTGATGCAGAGACTGAGTTGCTTTCTGTCTCCTTTTCTCTTTCTGTCTC
>NW_013575938.1:1484-2371 GCF_000499745.2 Eimeria mitis
CTGGCTAGCCAGCTAGCTAGCTAGCTAGCTAGCCAGCTAGCTATCTGGTTAGTTCTCGGAATGGCTAGCTAGCTACTTCGTTAGCTAGCTAGCTAGTTAGTTCGCTAGCTACCAGTCTGGCTACTGTGGTAGCTAGCCGTAGCTAGCTAGCTAGCTAGATAGATAGATAGATAGATACATAGCTAGCTAGCTAGCTAGCTAGCTAGGGTGGAGCTGCTGTAGATGGAGGGGTCGGTGAGCTGTCTTCTGTCCCCTGACGTGCTCAGCTGTCTCTGCACCTTTTTTGTTTTTGTTTGTCTCTTTTTTTTCTCTCCTTTTTTATTTTTTTGTCTCCTTTTTTTCTGTCTCTTTCTTTCTTTTTGTCTTCTTTCCTTCTGTCTCCTTTCCTTCTGTCTCCTTTCTTTCTGTCTCTTTTTTTGTCTTTCTGTGTCCTTTTTTTCTCTTTCTGTCTCCTTTCTTTCTGTCTCCTTTTTTTCTCTTTCTGTCTCTTTCTCTCTTTCTGTCTCCTCTGCCCCCCCCCTCCCCACCCGCATGAGTCTGTATGTATGTTTGTTTTTTATTTTTTATTTTTTCTTTATTATTTTTTATTTATTTCTTCGTTTTTATTTTTTTATTTTATTTATTATTCTTTGTTTATATCCACCACTTATTTTTATTTATTTATTTTAATTTATTTTCTTTTTTGTTTTTTCTTTTTTATTTATTTCTTTATAATATTTTATTTTTATTTTATTTCTTCTGCACAATATCTTTTTTATTTCTGTTTCATTCTTTTTCCTCTTTTTTATATTTTTTCTTTTTTTCTTTATAGTTATTTTTTTCTATATATATATATATATATATATATATATATATATATATATATATATATATATATATATATATAT
>NW_013575939.1:0-705 GCF_000499745.2 Eimeria mitis
CTGCTGCTGCTGTTTCTTTGCTGCTGCTGTGTTTGCGTGTCGGTGTCTTGCTAGTTCTGCTGCTGCTGCTCCAGCGGCACTCGCAGCCGCTGCTGCTCTTCCCCTGCCAGTAGTAGCAGCAGCAGCAGCAGCAGCAACAGCAGCAGCAGCAGCAGCAGCAAGGTAAATCTATTTCTTTTGTCTCTGCTGCTGCTGATGTTTTCTATGGGGCAGCATCAACCCCCCTGCAGAAGCAGAAACACCCCGCTGCTGCTGCTGCTGCTGCTGCGTCTGCTGCTGCTGCTGCTGCTGCTGCTGCTTGCTGGAGAGGCCATCCCCTCCCGCTGCTCCGAAGCCGTGGGCCCTCAGCAGTCCTTCCTAACAGCAGCAGCAGCAGCAAGAGCAGCAGCAAGAACACCAGCAGCAGCAGCAGCAACAGCAGCAACAACAGCAACCGCAGCAGCTGTCGGCTCCGGTGCTTCCTCTACTACCTCTTGCGTTGCCCCTGTTGCTGCGATCTTCTTCGAGTGCAGCAGCAGCAGAATCAGCAACAACAGCAACAGCAGCAGCAGCAGCAACAGCAGCAGCAGCAGCAACAGCAGCAGCAGCAGCAGCAGCAAAAGGTTTCGCCCGTTTCACATGTCTTCCGTCATGATGTTGTCTCCCTTCTACTCCTTTCTGCTGCCTCGTCTACAAGGCCAGCTGCGCTCTGCTGCTGCTGCTGCT
>NW_013575939.1:805-1260 GCF_000499745.2 Eimeria mitis
AAGGTTTCGCCCGTTTCACATGTCTTCCATCATGACGTTGTCTCCCTTCTACTCCTTTCTGCTGCCTCGTCTACAAGGCCAGCTGCGCTCTGCTGCTGCTGCTGCTGCTGCTGCTGCTGCTGCTGCTGGCAGCAGACGCTACCGCTCTTATCTGTCTGCTGCAGCAGCAGCTCCTTCAGGAGGAGCAGCAGCAGCAAAAGCAGCAGCAGCAGCAGAACCATCGTCAGCTTCCCCTATTTGGCTCTCTGAATCATCATCATCCCCACCACCATCACCAGCAGCAGCAGCAGCAGCAGCAGCAGCAGCAGCAGCAGCAGCAGATGTAGACTGCATCGCAGAGCAGCAAGGCGTTGCTGGCTCGCCTGGCTTTTCCGTTTATTTTAAGAAGAGAGACAACTCGCTGTGTTCTCCTCTCCATGATATTTCCCCCATCAGCAGCAGCAGCAGCAGCAGCA
>NW_013575939.1:1379-2101 GCF_000499745.2 Eimeria mitis
T
The DNA here is from genome assembly GCF_000499745.2 of Eimeria mitis. Lineage (NCBI taxonomy): Eukaryota > Apicomplexa > Conoidasida > Eucoccidiorida > Eimeriidae > Eimeria > Eimeria mitis. The sequence continues at coordinate 1,381 of NW_013575939.1, forward strand.
ATTTTTTTTCTGTCTTTGTCTTTGTCTTTTTTTATTTTGCTTTTGCTTCTGTCTTCGTTTGTTATATTTGTGTTGCTGTTTTTGTTTATTTGCTGCTGTCTTTGTCTTTATATATTTCCCTTTTTGTCTTGTTTTCTTTCTTTCTCTTCTCTGTCTTTGTTTATTTTGTTTTTCTTTTTTTATTTATTTATTTTGTTTGTCTTCGTATTTATGTTTATTTATCCGCTTGTCTTCGTTTTATTTTATTTGTTTTCGTTTTATTTTATTTCTCTTTATTTGTCTTTGTCTTTGTCTTTATCTTTGTTTGTCTTTGTCTTTGTCTTTGTCTTTGTCTTTATATTTATTTGTATTTCGTGTCTATTTCTATCTTTCTCTGTATTTTATTTTTCTTTTCTTTTCTGAATTCTTTTTTTCTCACTCTAAAAAAAAAGCAAGACAAAATAAAAAAAAAAAAAAAATAAATAAATAAATAAATTTTTGTGTGTGTGTGTGTATAGGGTCTCTGCGGTGTCTGCGGTGGGGTGTCTTGGGTTCCTACGGAGCTGTGCCGCAGACCCTGGAGTCTCCGTTTGTTGCAGGAGACAAAAATATTTATTTTGCTGCTGGCGATGGTGACCCTCTAGACGTTGTTGAGGTGTCTGCGCAGCTATACAAACCAGGAGAAATCGTAGAAGCAAAAGTATATTCACTTTTTTTTTTTTTTTTTTTTTTTTTTTTTTTT
>NW_013575940.1:1692-1791 GCF_000499745.2 Eimeria mitis
GAAAGAAAAAAAAACTGAGGCGGCTTGAACTGCTGCTGCTGCTGCTGCTGCTGCTGCTGCAACTGCAGCAGCAACTGCAGCAGCAACTGCAGCAACAGC
>NW_013575941.1:1041-1445 GCF_000499745.2 Eimeria mitis
TCGTAGTCGCTGCAGCAGCAGCACTGCTGTAGAAACAGCAGCAGCAGCAGCAGCAGCACTGCTGCTGCTGCTGCTGCTGCTGCTGCTGCACTCCCTGCTGCGGCATGTCTGCCCTTCGAAAGGGGCCCTCCCCCGTCTAAATCATTTCAAGCAGTCAAGCTGCTGCTGCAGCAGCAGCAGCAGCTGCTGCTGCTGCTGCTGCTACTACTGTTCGCTCTGCTGCAGCAGCTGCAGCAGCAGCAGCAGCAGCAGCTGCAGCCAGACGGCAGCTCGAGCTATGGCTAGTCCAACACTGCTGCTGCTGCTGCTGCTCTTGTTGCTGCTGGTAGTCTTGCTGCTGCTGTTGCTGCTATTGCTGGTCTTGGTGCTGCTGCTGCTGCTGCTGCTGCTGCTGCTGCTGCTGC
>NW_013575941.1:1998-2279 GCF_000499745.2 Eimeria mitis
TGTTGTTGTTGTTGGAGTAGCAGCAGCAGCAACAGCAGCGGTAGCAGCAGCAACAGCAGCGGTAGCAGCAGCAGCAGCAGCGGTAGCAGCAGCAACACAAGCAGCAGCAGCAGCAACACAAGCACCAGCAGCAGCAACACAAGCACCAGCAGCAGCAACACAAGCACCAGCAGCAGCAACACAAGCAGCAGCAGCAGCAACACAAGCAGCAGCAGCAGCAACACAAGCACCAGCAGCAGCACAAGCAGCAGCAGCAGCAGCAGCAGCAGCAGCAGCAGCAG
>NW_013575942.1:908-1291 GCF_000499745.2 Eimeria mitis
AGGGTTTAGGGTTTAGGGTTCAAGCGTGTAACTAGGGTTAGGGTTTAGGGTTTAGGGTTTACAGGGGGTCTGGTATATCGAAGAGAAGAGTGTAACTAGGGTTTAGGGTTTAGGGTTTAGGGTTTACAGGGGGCCGGATATAGCGGCATTTAGATTCAAGAAAAGAGTGTAACTAGGGTTTAGGGTTTAGGGTTTAGGGTTTAGGGTTTAGGGTTTACTGGCAGTTTTTTCTAGGTCACAGAGCGACAGCCGCAGCAGCGGCGCCCGCCGCAGCCGCAGCGCAGCAGCAACCTCTCTCCGCAGCAACCCCACCTTTCTTTCTACTGCAGCAAACACCTGCAGCAGCAGCAGCAGCAGCAGCAGCAGCAGCAGCAGCAGCAGCA
>NW_013575942.1:1343-1599 GCF_000499745.2 Eimeria mitis
GCCACAAATATCGAGGGTTTATATAACTAGGGTTTCTAGGGTTTAGGGTTTAGGGTTTTTAGGGTTTAGGGTTTAGGGTTTAGGGTTTAGGGTTTACGTGTTTTTGTTGAGTTGTATCTCCATCTATCGCTATTTCTACATCTGCTATTTCTAGGCCTTTATGCAGGTGTACAGACACCACATCTATGCTGCTGCTGCTGGCAGCAGCAGCAGCAGCAGCAGCAGCAGCAGCATCTGGGTCTTCTGCTGCTGCTGC
>NW_013575942.1:1800-2098 GCF_000499745.2 Eimeria mitis
AGCAGCAGCAGCGGCAGCAACAGCAGTGGTAGCGGCAGAAACAGCAGCAGCAGAAGCAGCAACAGTAGCAGCAGCAGCAGCAACAGCAGAAGCAGAATATGCAGATGCGGCAGCATCAATGCACCCAGAAGAAGATGATAAACTAGGGTTTAGGGTTTAGGGTTTAGGGTTTACAGTGTCTAGCTAGATATCTCTGTAGAATAGTTTTTATGGATTGCTGCTCTAGGCTTTAGGGTTTAGGGTTTAGGGTTTAGGGTTTAGGGTTTACAGTGTCTAGCTAGATATCTCTGTAGAATAG
>NW_013575943.1:0-971 GCF_000499745.2 Eimeria mitis
TAAGAAGGAACTAACTCATTGTAGTGCTCACGGGCTACAATACTCCACCGCACTCTGAAAGCGCATGCTGTAGGCAAGCGCGCAGAAGGAAAGAAGCCTCCTGTTTGCGGGAGTGGGTAGGTGTGCAGGACTAGGCGACCCGCGAAAAGAGATCGGCGGCAGAACGGAACTAAGAGGCCGGTGAGGGTGTTAAGGAGGCGGTAGAGCGAGCCTGTCGGGAGTTACGCGCTTAGTGCAGCCGCTAGGCTCGGTGGAGAGCTGGACAGCATTGAAGACGTTCCGCGGCTTCCCCCGTAGCTCATTCTTTAGGGACCCCGCGTCACTTGAGTATGAATATCCGGACCTACGCCACATTGATGCTGGGTGTCGTCCATCTAGCAGCGATTCGTCAAGTTACCGTTGGCATCGCGCATGGGCAATCAGCCAACCGGCGCCTCTAAGGAAACCATAGTGGAGTCAGCGGGACTACCAACGGCTGCACGTGAAAGACATCATTGCGTTCACATGTGGCGGGAAGGGCCAAACAATATGCAGTCTTACCGATATGCCTTTTGATCGTGAATGGACCGCGGAAACGAGGCTTGAACTTTGAGCAGGAGTTTTGGGATGGCAGATTGCGGCCGCTGCTGAGCCATACTATGTCGCCAAGCTAGAAAATAACTTCCCGTCGGTGAGCACCTGCGTAGGCATTTTTCGTCAACTTATCTTGGAAGATTTGCTCTTGGGCTCGACTACACAAACGACGTTTGGTCATGGAGGATGTTATGTTAAGAGCTAAAGCACCACATTCTCCAACTCTGCTGCTTCGATCAGGTTCTGCCCGATCATTACAGCGAAAGGGCTGAGCTCAGTGGAAGAGTGCCTAGTGGGTGTTATACGCGAGTTCCCACGCGGGCAGCACCCTTTCCCACTCACGCTCCTCCGCCTGAATGTACGGCTGGATCATCTACTCGAGAGTGCGATTTACGCGC
>NW_013575943.1:1071-2163 GCF_000499745.2 Eimeria mitis
GTAAGAGCTAAAGCACCACATTCTCCAACTCTGCTGCTTCGATCAGGTTCTGCCGGATCATTACAGCAGAAGGGCTGAGCACAGTGGAAGAGTGCCTAGTGGTGTTATACGCGAGCTCCCACGCGGGCAGCAACCTTTCCCACTCACGCTCCTCCGCCTGAATGTACGGCTGGATCATCTACTCGAGAGTGCGATTTACGCGCTCCGTCTGGAGAACGGTCTGCGGGTGCTGTGCAGTGGAAATGATATACTGTAAGTTAAAAAGCTCACAGAGCTCCTCCCGAGGGTCCGGCTGAAGGCATGGATCACGACCTCTGATATGGTCAGGATGAAAACCTATGGATTTCGTCACTCCACTGCCGGGTCATGTCCGTGATGAAATCCATAGAGACGTTGCTCCAGCGCCTGCAAGGGATGCGAAGTGGTTGGAACAAGCATGTTGTGCCTCAGCAGAGTGATTTGGAGCACATGGAATGCTGCAGGAGCGCTACTAAGGCCAGAGGGTATCACGTTCTTTTCAAAGCGACCCAAGATGGAGCAGGACGCGATCTTCCAAAGGTTTTCCGGGGCCGTGGGAATCTGGTGGAAGCCAGATTTGAGGTTGGGGGTTGAGAGATACCGCACGCCACCAAGCATTTTGAAGATCGACAAACACCCGCAGGCAAACGGACGCCCCGACCACAGCTCTGCATTCTGCTGAAGCAACTGTATCGGGGGCAGGGGGAAATCAGGCATGACCGTCCACGTTTTGAGAGCTTAATAGCTAACATCCATCAGCATCTGCTTCTCTCGAGAACTATCGTCATATTTATACATCCCCCCGTAAGAGTGAATGAGCATCTGGAGGTGGCTATGATCTATCATTTATCAGTGAGTGTGGTTACCTCTTTCCTGTGATTTTCAAGTTGGTCAGGAGACATCGTGCAGTGACGCCGGTCACTCTGACGTCACTACTATTATGTTCTGTGCTTACCTTCGTGGATGCTCTGCATGTAAGTGCTACACTGTACGTAATTTCCCAGAACTAAGCCAAAATACCAACTAACAGCCTCTTATTCGTATCAGAGTCACATCGTCCAAGGCGAAGAAGAA
>NW_013575943.1:2263-6811 GCF_000499745.2 Eimeria mitis
GTGGATTTCGTCACTCAACTGCCGGGTTATGTCTGTGATGAAATTCATAGAGACGTTGCTCCAGCGCCTCCAAGGGATGCGAAGTGGTTGGAACAAGCATGTTGTGTCTCGGCAGAGTGATTTGGGGCACATGGAATGCTGCAGGAGCGCCACTAAGGCCAAAGGATATCACTTTCTATTAAAAGCGACCCAAGATGGAGCAGGGCGCGATCTTCCAAAGGCTTTCCGGGGCCGTGGGAATCTGGTGGAAGCCAGATTTGAGGTTGAGGGTTGAGAGATGCCGCACGCCACCAAGAATATTGAAGATCGTCTGTATCGGGGGCAGGGGGAAATCAGGCGTGACCGTCCACGTTTTGAGAGCTTAATAGCTAACATCCATCAGCATCTGCTTCTCTCGAGAACTATCGTCATATTTATACATCCCCCCGTAAGAGTGAATGAGCATCTGGAGGTGGCTATGATCTATCATTTATCAGTGAGTGTGGTTACCTCTTTCCTGTGATTTTCAAGTTGGTCAGGAGACATCGTGCAGTGACGCAGGTCACTCTGACGTCACTACTATTATGTTCTGTGCTTACCTTCGTGGATGCTCTGCATATATGTGCTACACTGTACGTAATTTCCCAAAACTAAGCCAAAATACCAACTAACAGCCTCTTATTCGTATCAGAGTCACATCGTCCAAGGCGAAGAAGAATAGTAATAGTTCTTACCCTGCCCTGACCCCGTAGGGGTCAGTGCCTCATGTGGTGAATGCCCACTGGTGTAACGGAGTCTGCCTGCAGTTACCACAGGAACATTCACTTGGCTTCAGTTGGTTGCGCGCAAGCAAAAACAAGCACCAGATAAGCGTATGCAGAGGTAAAGCATGCAGTAAAGGAAGCGTCGTTGCATTTTACTTCTGTGCACACGTGAGGCTGGCTTCCTTCCCCAGCCGCAGCGAGGTGCGCTACAACTCCACTTAGGCTGCCTCCTCTCCGCGAGCCCCAGAAACTGAGCTCAACGCCCAAGATACCTGCGGACTGAGAAAGGATATCAGCTGCTTTGTGGGGGAACTTTTACATCAAGTCTTTGGCATCATTTCTGCTCACTTTAGACCTTAAGCAAGGCCAGAAACTCGCATTACAAGGCAGGCATAGGACATAATGATAGTAGCGACAGAGAGAGCTCTACACTACACTACCCGCTCGAAAAGGTCCTGCGCCCGCTAAGCGCATCTCTGTGGTAGTGTCGACCGTGCAACAAGCCGAATCCGCCTTAACCCAGGACGAAAACAGGCCGACAAACGCAGAGAAACGTAAGGCGATTTTAAATCACAACGGCCCACAACTGCAATGCCCTGGGGTTCAAGAGGTCNCGCAGAGAAACGTAAGGCGATTTTAAATCACAACGGCCCACAACTGCAATGCCCTGGGGTTCAAGAGGTCAGGTCAAGAATGACCTGGAAGTAATAATTCAATACTTATTGACGACACAAAAGATATTTTGGCTGCGGAAATAATCTCTAACGGATTGTCGCTAACCGACTTATGCGCGACGGCGAACCCAGTACTTTCTACCTGATAAACAACATTGCCTCTCTAACGAAAATAATGAAACTAACTCATTGTAGTGCTCATGCATTACACATAAGCTGCAGACAGACTGACAGAGATATGCTGATTAGTGCGATGATGCCCGCTCGTATACCTAATTCATTACTCGTCGAAATGTGCGGAGTTGCTGAAGTCGTCGCAGGAAGTATATGTACTTCGGTGGAAGAAAGATCCAAGCTCCTCCAGCAAACCAAAGTGAGACTAGTAATAATACAGGCGGAGCCTTTATTACTAGTTTTTCTTATTTTACGGTATATATTTGTTGTGCTCAAGTAGAGTAAACAGGTTGACTATTATTTCTGGCGAAGTTATATATATAAATATATATTGCTTAGTTACTCCCCATAGCTTTCTTATCTCTCCAGCAAGCCTGTAAGTGCTCTGCTGAGCACTTCGCCGCAGGTCACTACGACGCCAGTGGGGATCACCAGGCTTGCTGGAGAGATATGCAATCGATACGTAGTAATTAAGTATATATATCGTATTAGTTATATATTTCCAACTGAAATAATTATCAACCAGTTTACTCCATCCTAATAAGTATATCCCATAACACATATCATAAGAAACAATTTGCAGCGTCACCAAAGGAGGAGCATCGATATTCACCTCTCGAGTAGTCGATCGATAGAGCAGAGCGGATAGCTGAAGAGGAGATATAAGCTAGGGACCATCTTCATCGAAACTTCCTAGAAACATTGAGAAACAAAGTTCTCAGGGAGTAACCGAACCCCCGTTCACAGGGAACCCGGGGTAGGCACCTTGCTAGACAGTGTCACTTTTCCATGCTCTCAGAGTGTCCGGTAGCAGTCGGCAGCCTTATCTTGTATAGCTCCAAGTCAGGGATCCCTAAGGTGTTCTGCCAAAACACCCTACCGCTCTTCCGTTACCAGTCTACGTGAGAAACTCTAAATAAAGTATTCTATTCATATTCTAAACTTGCAATAAAACATAACGCAACTAATACCTTCTGGAGCTCATGCACTACACAATGATTGCTTGCCCAGTGGCCGCAGAAGTCGCAGGAAAAAGCAGCCTTCACGAAAGACACCGCCGTTGCCAGTGTGCAGCACCAGCTTGGCTGGTTACAACATAACCGGACACTTTCCCGGCTATCCGTAGATGCCAGATTACGGCCGAAAATGCCAAGGCCTACCTCATATATGCGCTGATGCGAACTGACAAGACGGAATGTCGTCGATTCACGAAACTGAAAAGGCACAATGAAGCACAGCACTAAACACTTATTGAAACACATATTGGAAGTCAACAAAGTACATCAAAGGGGGGTCTTTACGCATGTTTTCACCAACTTCTACACGTCGATCGATGCGATGGATAGACCCCAGCGAATAAAGTAAAATCCGTTCGCGACTCCACCGTTACAGGTGATCGGGACGAACCGCTGTTAGGCATTCAAATACACTGGAAAGCCCAACCGAATAAACACAGACAAAGCGCATTTGATGCACATTTTGTACATATTTGCGGAGAAGAAGTTCCACATTGGGACTTCCGACTGCCCTCAGCAACTGGCCCACTGCTCAGTCGTGGAGAGTAACTCAATGAGAGTGTCGGCTCCTGCTCCGCTGCGTTGGAAAGGGAGGCGCTTTCATTAGAATTCGGATTTTCATTGGTCGTATACTTCGGTTTTGCCCTCAACTGGAGGCACTATATCTTGGTGGTTGACCATCCAGTCCGGCGCCTTTTTATTCCGTTACGTCACATCCGTCCTTTGTATATCGTTAGCCCTTCCAGAGTTATCATTAAAGGGCTCTAGATTATATACGGACATCAACATACTCTGCACAGGCCTCACAAGACGACGTTATTCAGCCAATCCGAGCCTCCAATACTGCAGTATCAACAACCTAGATGCTTGGACAACTAATATCTATCATTATGGTTCCTTTGAACCCACTCATTTCCAAAGACAAACGAATTTTATCGCTGCACAGACTTNATCTATCATTATGGTTCCTTTGAACCCACTCATTTCCAAAGACAAACGAATTTTATCGCTGCACAGACTTCCTGATATCTTGCTTAGCTTTGCGCCTTAGCCTCCTATGGCTGCAGCGAATACAAGTGTTGGCGCACATCTGTGCTCCGAAGTGCACGAACTTCATTTCATAACCGGCGTCTTGTTCACTCTTCATCTGATTCATCACTATCCCCTCCGCCATCCGCTTTGGTGAAAAGCCATTCTTCGGCATCTAGTCTCCAAGGCTCCCACTTGATGCTTTTGAACTCCGTCGACTTGGATAATATCACAAGCGCCAATTTTAAGCAGACCACAAGACGCAGGGGAGCTCTTTCCCCTAACCTGTAGTACCCGAACGCAGCATTAACAGCAGTTCCGACGGCATAACTCCACGTTGGCTCTCCATAGAGAAGCTTTTGGGGGCGAAGGCCGTGCCCTGCAGTTCTTATGTGATGGGCTATCCATGGCCACCACACCTCCTTCCTGGCGCTCTTTCCAAGCACTTCTGCTGAACAGTATAGACTNGGGCTATCCATGGCCACCACACCTCCTTCCTGGCGCTCTTTCCAAGCACTTCTGCTGAACAGTATAGACTATCGAGAACAATAAACGCCCTTCCAAGATTGTCAATGGCATTTTTTGGCTCGCTACTGACCGGCATGCGGTTTGCTGCATATCCGCACAGGCGTTCCGTGTTCTCCATAAGCAGGCTAGACTCCGCTTCGGTTAGAAACGGCTTCTTAAATAGTTCTCTGCACTCTGAAAGCAAATAGACTATTTTTTGATGACTCGCTGCAAATGATTTAGCTTTTTCTGGGTCAAAAACCCTCCCGCTGAGTATCATCTGAGGCCCAGGGTGACGGTAAAATGGATGGGTTTGAAGCATTTCATCAGAAACACCCTTCAACATATCCCTGAGCCATTTAAATGAAGACATGAGTTCTTCAACTGCGGCTTCCGCCTGCACAA
>NW_013575943.1:6911-9360 GCF_000499745.2 Eimeria mitis
TCTGCAAATGATTTTGCTTTTTCTGGGTCAAAAACCCTCCCGCTGAGTATCATCTGAGGTCCAGGGTGACGGTAAAATGGATGGGTTTGAAGCATTTCATCAGAAACCCCCTTCAACATATCCCTGAGCCATTTAAATGAAGACATGAGTTCTTCAACTGCGGCTTCCGCCTGCACAAACGCCAATTGCGCAAAGAGTACCACAGTCCTTCTGTCACACTGCTGCTTTTCATTGGAAGAACAGAAACTCAGCCAGCTTGGCTACACGAACAGCACAGGCAATTGATGAATGCAATAGCAAGCAACTACCGTATGCGTATCCAACGCTAGGAATGGTTCGACGGTGCTGCAACACAGAAAAATGCTCACCCGTTCAGCTAGCCCGCGTCTCTGCAGCAAGCCTGCAAGCGAGAGCGCTGAAGGCTCGGGGGGGGTACTCGGGGTTATCGGCGGGGATGATAACAAGGTTCGAAGAGCAGACCGCTGTGGTGGGGGTGATGTCGTTGTCTGCGTAGGAGCCCTGGAAGGCCCAGCTGCACGTGCTTGAAGCCATGCCTCCGTTGGATGCTGATCCACAGCACGCATTGCATTCGACTCACAGCAATCCATGATTCGTCACAACGGAAGCGCCGACGGGCAATTTCCAGTGGGTGGGTAAGGGTAAACTGCCAGCAGTCGTCGAATTTATCCAGAAACCCACCTGAACTGGCTGTCTATCAACAGCGCTCCGCGATGTTCCGGGACTTGAACTCGTTGTTAAATCAATCGGCTGTTCTGGTGTGGCACTGCGAAACGGATCCTGGCCTCTTCCCGTCGTCTCCAATTGTGCACTACTAACATCTTCGCTTGTACTTGGTACAGCAGAAGGCTGCCAACCCCATGCCTGCTCCTCCTCGATACCTTCGCCGAAACCCGATAGCCAATCATCCGGTGAAGGACCGCCAGCCCCAAGGGGCGTTTCTGAGAACAAAGAGTCGGAAAACAGTAGCAAGGCGGTACATAGTCGAACTAATTCTGTCTACAGCAGAGAAATATTCAGAAAATTCTGGAAACATTTGGTTTGTTTGAGTATGCGGAGGTAGGCTCCGTGGGCCCGCAGATTTCCCCGTAAGGACCCCATGCTAACATTGCAAGATTCTGAATCGGCTGCAATCAGCTAAACTTCTTCGCAGAACTCACCTTCGCTTTCGAGCGCAGCAAGACTAGTAGGGAAACCGGCAACTGCACGCTGGGACTCTGATAACAGTTCCGCCACAGTCATATGTTCCAACGCACCCAGCATGGGCGCCTTCGCCTCTCTATCCCCACTGGCATCATCCCTTGCCTTTCTCTTAACACCCCTCTGTTCTCCACCTGTGCCTAGCTGTGGTATCGCTGGAGCCGGAATCTGTGCGGTGGAAGCCGGATCGGTTATTGGCGCCGACGGGGGCGTAGCCAACTCGGTTTGCTCGGGCTCGGCGGGAGAAGACGCATGTGAACCTGGATTCACTGTTGAGTAAGGATCTTCAGGTGTACCTGCAGCTTCGTCCGTGCCTGGGTTGCACGATTCTGGCTTGTCATTTTTTTCGCCGTCCTCGCCGGCAGCCAGTTTGCGCCCGATTGAGTGAGGGGATATTCTTCTTCTAATATACGTGCTGCAAATATAGGCAAAGAATGCGACAACTGATATTGCAGCAAATGCTGCTAGTAGTTGTAGTGCCTTCGTCTGCGCCGCGGTGGAGAATTTGTACGCTGGGCGAGGGAGAGCACTTTGTAGATTTCCATTGTGGTTCCCCTTCGTGAAGTCTAGATGCAGGTGGGAAGCAGCCTGATGCGGCGAAAGAGGTTCTTCTTTCAGCGACCAGGGATCCGCCATGGAGCCTGCTGTAGAGCTGTTCTAAAGAAAGTGTTTGCAAATGCTGGCCCACACCTGCAACGACAGTGATCGTTAGAATGTCTGGAACCTCAGACTGAAGGCAGTAAAATTCGTGCTCGTTAGGGAAGGTCCGAGACCGAAAAGTATTAATTTGATGAAAACGAGTTTCCCCTCTTGCCTGGCGGAATCGCCCTCACGCCCCGGCGGCAAGTGGCATCGAATGTTTCAAATAGCGATCACGATGCTGTTGCGGCCAAACTTCCAATCAATGACGCCGAGGCAAGAAAACACAGTTATATTGGTTATCTAAGCTCGAAACGAATATGAAGAAGTCAAAGACTATACAGCACGTGTTGTGCTGGCAATCGACGTTCCGTTAGCGCGTCTTGTCCTGGTGCTTCAGGTAGCGGGAACTTCTTATAAACCGCAAGGCACAAAGGCCACAATGAATGGCATAAGGTGAAGACAATTTAGTATAAACAAAGAAAATCATTATTTGTACTTTCATGAAACTGGCGCCCCTGGAAGATTGGAGAATCGCCCCGGTACAGCGGAATGGATCTGCTGGTCTCTGTCGACCCACCTGAAGCCGCCG
>NW_013575943.1:9460-15153 GCF_000499745.2 Eimeria mitis
AGAAGCGCGCGGACATCTCTGGCTAATGCATCATATGCACCAAATAAAACCTCCAGTTAAAGAATTCCACAGTATGCGTCTAAAGTTTAACAAATTCAGAGTAAAGAAACGGCGTATTCTCTTCTCTTGACTCGGTGAAATACTGGTGCCCGCGGTCCTGGCTGTGCATCTCAATCTGCCGGAATGTGGCATATGTATTCCTACGTGCGGACACGCTGAAAACTAAGAGCAAAGCGAGTGCTTGACCATCACCTACAATTTTAGCAGGTAGACCAAAGTGTTAGTTAGCTACGCCTGCATTTGGGGCTGCCTTACAGCAGGAGTCGTAGAGAGTTCTCGTAATACGGGGGGTTCAATAAGACAGGAAAATAATGATATGGAGGTAAATACTTACACAATTATTGAAAGAAGAAACAACATCAAGGTTCTCAAGATATATATATAACAACGTTATCTCTGTAGAAACCGCATAGCAAAAGGCAGGCTATACGTACTGGCTGCTGGGTTGGTCAACGGTTGGACTTCCTGGAGTACTCCCGAGAGTACTCTACGGTTCCAGCATGCTACTGTAGCTAGTTACCATCTGCGCCCTACTCACTTGCTGTTCTCTCCTGAGATCCTCTCTAAATGATTGCCGCGGAGCCGCGGACTGAATTACCTGCAACAGCGAACATAATATCTAATGTTCTAACTAATAATCGGCCTGGATTCTCTAACGAAACGAATAGAGATCACGCATTGTAGTGCTCACGCACTACTGGCCTAGTACCATTGTAGCTTGTTCTGGTGGAAGCTCGTGCAGGCAGTTCTACTTGCTTGCAGGCTGCCTACAAAGGGTAACTCGTGCTACAAGGGAACATTACATGCAAGAAAGTGCCCAATAATCATCTTCATTGTCAATATATGCAGCAAAGGGGCCTTAGCTGTGACTGCACGTGGCTTTGCTTCGCAGCAGTAGTCGCACCAAGGCGCACTGCCAACTCGTTTCAAGCCACAAACTCCCCCCGCCACCTCTCCCAGCCCCAATCCCTTGGCTTGCCCAGCCCAGTCCGCCTGGGGACGCTAGATGAAGTTAGCTGCAATTTGAAAACTCCAGTCACGAATGTTCCGGCTCTACTGCAGCTCATCATGCTCCTTGGATAAGACCTGGTACCGTCGCTACACTTGGTAGCATCGCATGTTTCATCGGGGTAGGTACTAGCGACGAACTCTACCCTTCACAGCTGGGCGGCCTGGAGCATAGCAGTGATTAGGCAAAAACCCTTTGAAAAAAATTAAAGGCTGTGAAACGGTTTGTGCAACAAGAGTCGTCAACGTTGTTCAAGGACCTTGATGAGCTCTAGCTGAAGCAAAATAAGTAAGGTAGGAAGTTCCAGAAGGCAGCTGTGCTTCCGTCCAGTCTCCAGCCGAACTGAACACAGCGACAATAAGGTCTACTGCTGGTGAGAGGTGAGGTAGCCTAGAATGTGCCTCAACGCACCTTGCTGTAACTAGTGCTGCAAGACAACCAAACATGCAAGCACAATAATTGGCCATACAATGGCCTGCTAAAGCAAACGCATGCATTGTTCGCGTAACTTCTGTGTGAAACAAGGCTGTACCATACGGTTGACGGACGCCACGACTCGTCTGGTACCAAAAAGTATTGCCGTTTATGCTGTAGTGCCTACCCGTCTCCCGTTGTTAAGCTTAGCAAGAACGGTTGTTTCCCGGGGATATACAGAGGAAGAAGAAGAGAATTTGGGAAGCAAACTGGTATGGTCGCAGAGAAGCTCAGCTGCAGAACGTAATGCCTGACAGATAGGGGTCTCGGTAGGCTGTATCCTCGGACACGTTCGTCAGACCCTCGAGATAGTTGACAATGAAATCGTACTGCATAAGACGGCAAAGTAGCCAAACAACTCTTGCAGCAGTCTTGACAGCGCTTCGTCAAGTGAGCCAGGGAATAATAATCGGTTTGAACGTTGAAATGTCTCTCTTACACGTCATGCTGACACGTGTTTGCTCCCCACGAGGCACTTTCACATAGCTGCACTCACCGCCTCGTGAACCAATGCAGGAAGCATGCAAGTATTTAGTGATTTTTCGAGTCATTGGCTTGCTGAGAGAGAGTATCGCCGCAACTTCTGTGGCAACTGCATCATCGTTTAGCGGGAAGGGTGTGTAGAAACCAGGGGACGCGTGTACGGGAGACGATGTCATGTGTCTGATGAGGCTTTTGGCAAGTGTGTCTTCGATCTCTTTCCCAAACAGGTCGTTGGTCATTCGCGAGCAAATAGATTAGAGGGGAGGTATTTTGGGAGGAAGCAATAACGGTAGTACAATACTGAGGAGCTTCTGAACGTCTGTGGAACTGCAGAGGGGTGGCGGCCACCTTCGAATGGCCTGTTTCTTCGCCGGTTCTGCGTCTACTCCCACGGGAACATTCGGTTGTTTGAACGCAAGCCGAAGACTTTTGTGCTGTCACTAACCACTGCGGTGCACGCTGCAGTTGCACCAAATGCTCCTGATCCGTTCTTCCTGGACGCAAGCATATTATCCATGTATATAACCATTCAGCCCTCATTTATTGGCCCCCCAAAATAGGGATTGTTCTGTTGCTGCAGTTTAACGGGCGCATCCACTGACCCAAAAGGCATGCAGGTGAACTCTACCTTTCGAGCACAAGTGTGGAGTGCAAACTTGTCTCTGTCGTCGTGGTGTATTGGTATATGGAGAAACGCCTCCATGAACAAGCTTCTAAACGCAGCAACGGGTCAGGTAGCTCACCCATACAGAATATCGTAAATTACTTTTTCACCGTGACTTTGCTGAGGGCTTTGAAGTCGGCGCGCATACTCAAGGCTCCGTCATTTTTCTTCGGTAGGACAGCATTGTACCCAAAAGAGCTAGTTGAAGACTGCGCTTCCGCTTTTCTTAACAGCTTTTCGCCTGCCGGTCGAATTCCTCTTCAAGATGTGGATCTCCTTGGCACCTTGCAACAAAGCTGCGGGGTGCTCTCGGGGTGAGTCCATTGCGGCCCATTGCTCATGCAGCGGGCGATCGGCCCTCTGGAATATGCTGGTTATTCACTACATCCAACAGCTTTTCCAGTTCTACTTCCGTCCAGTTGCGTCAGTTTCTGCCGTTCCTTCGTTGTCGAATGGATCGGATGCCTTCAAAACGCCCTCTTAGTGGAACGATGATCACGGAGTGCATGCGCTTCTTCGTTGTTTCCGGGCTCTCCTCTGCGCTGCTTTAAAGCCTCATCTCTCCCTTCTCCTTGAGACAGTGATTACACTCCTTTATTGTTAAGGACGCAAGTGTTATTAAGAGCGTTGGGAAATGCACTTTCCAATTGCTTGCCTTCACATAGACCCCAATTTTCTCGTCTGGTGGCCCCATGCGCTCCCTCGCCTGGGTCGACCACAGCAAGTCTAAGCTTATGTCACAGTGAACAGGTCCACTACTGAAGTTACCTTGCAGTTTATGCCCATGTTTTTGTTTATTCTCGTGGCTTCCCTGCCATCCGGGAAGCGCGCTCGAAGAGGCTGCGCAACGAGTGGACAGACGAATTGCTCCGGCTCACCATAGGTTCAGATATCAGATCCACTTCGCAGCAGGCAGGGATAGCATATCCTTGCCATACATACAGGCTTGGGCAAGCACAGAGCTGAGTCGAGGAGGGTCTGCAGGCTCCAATGCAGCTGTTTTGGCTGAATCACTGCATCTCACTTTGCTTAGGGGCACAGGCAGTCCGCTGATCACTGCGTTTGCTACCCGTGCGGTGCTGCTGAAAGTCTTGCTTCTCCAGTACTTAGCGCTTTTGGCGGCCCTGCGGCATCGAATCATGTGACATTGTTTATTGCATCAGAAGAAAGAGCGACCCCTCGCACCTGCATCAGTTCCCGATTCGCCGACTGCTTCATGTTCGCACAGGCTATGTATCTGGGTCATCTCTAAATCCGGCTTCCTTTCAAACTAGCCCGATGGAAGTAGCGTGTTCCTCTCTTTGATTCGTTGGTGCCCGATCATCTCGAGATAGTCCACCCTTTCACCCTTAGGCTTCCTCTCCCCTGTCAGGTGGTAGTTGCGCCTCTCCACAGTTTCACCAGGGAATAGCAGAGCTATTCTTAGTAATCTAGATGATCCGAATCCACCACTGGACTTGTGTGCACAAAATACTGATGCTTTCAGATGCGGCACTCCATCCACACTTTCCTTCCTTTTTCAACATTTTCTTACTTTTGCCAGTGTTACTTCCCTTGCCAACCTGGACATGAATTTACATCGCATTGCATATATAACATCATACGCCATCCAGATGTGTTTGAAAAGGTAAACCGTTTCTTAGGTATATGTACCACTGTCGTTCATCTCCTTCTAATAAAGATATGCCAGGCTGCATTTAAAAGACAAAAAAACACTTTCAGAAGACCAAGGAACTCCTCCATTGTATCAGCGCAGCGGAATCCGTCATAGCTGGACGCAAGAAGTCTTCATGGTTTGCTTTCGCGGTGAAGAGACTTATTGATAGGCGGGATGTAGATGTTGCGGCTGCTCCAAGGAGCCCAGCTGCTGGTGCCTTCTCCGCTGTAGGGACACTCTTAATCAATCTCCGAGGGAGAAAAGGGCTCATGTTCAGCAAATACTGTGGGGGAAGATAATTTTTCCTCGAAAGGAGGGCCTTCACCACTAGTCAATGCTATTTACAGCGTTGCTACGCAGCGTTGCTATGCTGTAAGTACGATCTATGAAGCATGTAGCTGCCTATGCTAATCAGGCGGTGCTATCAACGGCAGCGACAGTCACCAACCGCCGCATAGGAAAGACACAAGCTGCAATCGAGCCCACATACTTAGGGTAAAAACCCCTGAGAAAGCTAATATATTTCACCCCCAGGCTCCATGCTGCCTGACTATAGGGGCGCGAGTGTCTGGGGTTGGTGCAGAGGTGCCTAGTGCTGCAGTGGGTTTCTTGCTGCACCACCTGCTGCCAGCCAACTCCGCATGCAGACATAACCAAGACACCTCTGTCTTCACCAACACTACAGCTAACTGCTAAATTCTTACTTGGCCCTCAGTAGCTAATCTTAACTCAACTAGGTACACTTGTATGGACTCTATACAAACAATTCAACTTAGAACCTCCTGCACACCGGCTTGGTGAGGTGTTTCTTTGTGTTGTACGTGGTAGAGTTGCGTTTCAAACTGAATAGCAATTCTCATCTGTATGTGTGTGTTGTTTTTATTTCTTTTCTCTTCTGAATTTTGCACCTCTTATAAACTTGTGTAAAAAAACTTTTGTGGCAGAGGGCTTCCTGGTTCCCCGTTGAGGGCGAATGTGCGCATGCATGCACGACAAGGTGAACATGAATTAAATAAAATATTATTAAAAACAATTCAGGAGAAATAACAGCGTAAAAAAAAAGACGAAATTAGAAAGCCCCGCCGGCGGCTGGGGCTGTCTAGCTGCATGCAGGCACAGCAACAGCCGCGGCTATGGAGAAGAAGGCAAGCAAAATTATTTTATTTCTTCATTCATAATAAAAAGTAATATTAAATAAATCCCCTTTTAGCCACATAAGAACAAACAAAACAGAGGAGGAGGCCAGGCAGCCGGTTTTGCTCTCGTCTGTCTGGCGGCTGGGTTGGGGTGTATGTACACTTCAACTACGGCTTCCTTTTCTGTTTTTCCCCTTCTCCTCATTTTTA
>NW_013575944.1:525-2007 GCF_000499745.2 Eimeria mitis
GTGGTTTGTGATGCTGGCGCTGCTGCTGCTGTTCCTGGTGCTGCTGCTGCGGATGCTGGCGCTGCTGCTGCAGGGCCTGTTGCAGTTGCTGCTGCTGCTGCTGCTGCTGCTGCTTCAGCAGCTATTGCAGTTGCTGCTGCAGTTTCCGCCGCTGCTGCTGCTGCTGCCGCTGCTGCTGCTGCTGCTGCTGCTGCTGCTGCACAGCAGCAACGGCAGCAGCAACCGTGTAAGGAGGGGAAAGGGAATCGGGTCAGGTGCCTATACACCGTAAACCCTAGGCCGCACACTCTAAACCCTAAACCCTAAACCCTAAACCCTAAACCCTAGATGAGTGTGTCTGCGGCTGTATACAGCTGAGCGGCATCAGAGTCTTGCAGTGAATTTCTTCGCACAAACCCTAAACCCTAAACCCTAAACCCTAAACCCTAAACCCTAAACCCTAAACCCTAAACCCTGGAGCCGCCGACGAAAGTAGAGCAGCAAGACAGCAGCAAGAAGGAGAAAAAGAAAAAAGAAAAAGCAGCAGGATTGAGGTGTATATACACCCCAAAATATATTTTTATTTTTTTGTATATACAGATGCATGCAATCCTCTTCTTCTCTCCTTTTGCTGCTGCTGCTGCTGCTGCTGCTGCTGCTGCTCGCTGCTGCTGCTGCTGCTGCTCGCCGCTGCTGCTGCTGCTGCTGCTGCTGCTGCTGCTGCTGCTGCTGCTCGCGTCAATATCTTAGTTGTTTGTCTTTGTCTTTGATAAATAAATTATAAAATTAAACTCTTTTATAAATACAAATAACAAAACCCTAAACCCTAAACCCTAAACCCTAAACCCTAGACAGCAGAGCAGCATCATCTAGGGTTTAGGGTTTACAACCGCACACAGAGACTACGCTGCCTACCAAACCCTCTAAACCCTAAACCCTAAACCCTAAACCCTAAACCCTAAACCCTAAACCCTAATACACGCCCAAGGAGACTCATATCTCTACACCTGAGGCGTCATATCTCCCCCCGAAGGGTCAAACCCTAAACCCTAAACCCTAAACCCTAAACCCTAAACCCTCAAAGAAATATATTTACTCTCCGCCTTCTACTGCAGGGGACACAGTTCCCTAGCTTGTCTCGTTGCTACATTCAAACCCTAAACCCTAAACCCTAAACCCTAAACCCTAAACCCTAAACATTGAGGGCCCAATCCCCTAAACCCTCAGCTACAGCCTGGCTACGAATTTAGGGTTTAGGGTTTTAGGGTTTAGGGTTTAGGGTTTAGAGGAGTATCCGTCTCATCAGGAGGCGTGAACAATTAGGGTTTAGGGTTTAGGGTTTAGGGTTTAGGGTTTAGGGTTTAGGGTTTAGGTTTAGGGTTTGTCTGTCTCTGCTTCTGTCTTTGTCTCCGTTTGTCTCCTTTCTATCTTTCTGTCTCTTTATGTCTCTCTCTCTCTCTCCCTCTCTCTCTCTCTCTCTCTCTCTCTCTATATATATATATA
>NW_013575945.1:0-642 GCF_000499745.2 Eimeria mitis
TAACTGTATGTTTCTGAAGAATCGGGAACGTGTCGCAGGCGTCGCAGGTGTCAGCGGTGGAGGAATGCTTTAGGCAAACGTGAGAACCGCGTTTCCGTTTGCAGGCGTTGCGTTCTCGACTTGGTGGGCAGTCAATATATCTAGTGTGACGGCATTTGGCGCCTACTACGCAGGGGGTTGCTAGACGTTGAAGATGCGCATATGGGCCGCTTGGGAGATGCCCAGTTGGTTGAGGGGAACAAAAAAGGTGACATGGGTGGGAGTTGAGGCAAAAATGCATTTGCGCAGGAGGTGAGCACTGGAAACATCGGGATGGGAGATGAAATTTGGGATGTTGGACTGCCGTTGAGTCGGGCGCGGTATGGCAGGCGCTGAGCAGGTTGTGGGTGAGTAAATGTTGAGCGGGAGAGGTCCGGGTGGCTGCACTGTGATAGAAGGGGGAGGAGTGTTGCGCTGGCCAGCACCAGCGCCTTGCGTTTCTGGCTCTGCCTATTGTTCAAAATGCCGGGTGCAGCATTAGACACATGGGAGCAGCTGATGATGCCAGGTTTTGTTTTTGCGGGTGCGCAGTCTCTTGACGATCGTGGGAACAGGTGCACAGTGGACGTGGAGGCGGGAGGGTGGCATGGGTGTGGGGAGGCC
>NW_013575945.1:742-2097 GCF_000499745.2 Eimeria mitis
ATCTTGACGATCGTGGGAACAGGTGCACAGTGGACGTGGAGGCGGGAGGGTGGCATGGGTGTGGGGAGGCCGAAGGACCGCAGCACAAAGCGAAAAGGTGCAAGATGTTTATGGGCTCCTGCGCGCACTGGGAATAACAGTCTTTGGCTGCAGCGGCAGTACGGTGTATGGTTGCGTGCATGGGCGTCGTGCAGGGTCGTTGGGATGTGAGCAGCGGAGGCGTCTCTGATATGGCGGTTTGCGCCTGATGAGTCGCCAAGGCTTGATGTGAATGGACAGCATATGGTTCACGTTTTGCGGTAGAACGGGTGTGGATGGCGGTTGCTGTTGGATCAGTGTGCAAGGATGACGGGACGGGATGATGGGACTTGGGAACTAGAGGACAGACAACAAGACCAGCCGTGGGGGTCCCTGGCTCCGGCGCAGCTTAGTATTTGGTTGGCAGCAACCGTTGCGAATGGTATTGCAGGTACTGTAGGGTTCTCTTGGGCTTGGGAGTGTGTAGAAATGTGCATTTGCCGTCGATGCGTGCAGGACGGTTCGGCTCCGCGTGATGGAGGGTGTGCGGAGAAGGCATTTTTTGTATGAACTGTACAGACTGTGAGTGGCTGTACACGGTGTTGGTTCAGTGCATGAGGAAGACAATGTGAAAGTGGATGTTGAAGATCGGGTGCTAGGGGCTGAAGTGGGAGTGGCTATCTCGCCGGGACCCTCATGTTGGCTCACAAAGGGTGTTTCAGTTGCGCGACCAGGTGCAGGAGCACGGAGGTCAGTGCGGCATGCGTGTGGACGACGGTTGTATGATTAAGAGCAGCGAGTACCAGTTTATGTGCTTTGCATCTGTGCCGGCGACTTTGCGGGTACGCGCCTGATGGGGTGCGACGGTGTTTAGTGAAGGTTCCGAGTAGTTTGCGGCCTGCGTTTCCCGTGGAGACGGTACGGAGCGGCCACGCATCTCATTTTGACGGAAGCAAATACTACACGCAAACCTTGGTGTCACTCGGGCAAGCGTCTCTTTCGCTTCGGCACTTTGCTTACGCGATAAGGAGGCGGCCCGATACAAGATGGGCGCAGCAGAGCTAGGGTACCGTTGACGGGCGGCTGAGGGGAAAGGGCGAAGCGGCCTGGTTCCGAGAAAGGTGGGAATGGCGGTAGATACAGGTGGTACGCACTACAAACACCTGGAGAGAACGGATAGGCGCTAACTGTATGTTTCTGAAGAATCGGGAACGTGTCGCAGGCGTCGCAGGTGTCAGCGGTGGAGGAATGCTTCAGGCAAACGTGGGAACCGCGTTTCCGTTTGCAGGCGTTGCGTTCTCGACTTGGTGGGCAGTCAATATATCTAGTGTGACGGC
>NW_013575946.1:0-513 GCF_000499745.2 Eimeria mitis
AGCAGGCAGCAGCAGCACGGCGGCTATGTGCGCGAGCAACGCCACATGCAGCAGCAGCAGCAGCAGCTGCTGCTGCTGCTGCAGCAGCAGCAGTTACGGCTGAGCTACGCTCTCTCTATGGCATGTCTGTCTTGTAGGTCATCCTGACGCTCTGCTGCTGCAGCAGCAGCAGCAGCAGCAGCAGCAGCAGCAGCAGCTGCAGCAGCTACATCTGTCTGCATGTGCAGCAGCAACACGCTACGTGCTACGGCCCCAGGCACCCGGTCACGATAGAGCAGCAAGAGGAACTGCAGCAGCCGCAGCAGCAGCAGCAGCAACAGCAGCAACACCACGGAGCAGGAGAAGCAAGAAGGAGGTTTTGTATGTACACTGCAGAGACAGAGAGAGAGAGAGAGAAAGAGAGAAAGAGAGAGAGAAAGAGAGAGAAAGTTTATATATATTTGTAAACCCTACGAGTACCCGCCAGGTGTATATACAGCTGAGAGGCTCTTGTGCCTATTGAGCAGCAGCAGC
>NW_013575946.1:745-1574 GCF_000499745.2 Eimeria mitis
AAGGAATATCTACGATGGCAACGGAGTGTATGTACACCTGAGGAGACGTGGTTACTGCTGCTGCTGCTGCTGCAGCAGCAGCAGCAGCAGCAGCAGCAGCGGCAACAGCAGCAACGGCTGCGACAGTGAAGCGAAATCTAGACCAGCTACAGCACCACCACCAGCAG
Organism: Eimeria mitis; assembly: GCF_000499745.2. Classification (NCBI taxonomy): domain Eukaryota; phylum Apicomplexa; class Conoidasida; order Eucoccidiorida; family Eimeriidae; genus Eimeria; species Eimeria mitis. The sequence goes on from NW_013575946.1 coordinate 913, forward strand.
CAGCAGGATGAGGCGGCAAGTTGCTGCAGCAGAGATATTTAGGTTTAGGGGTTCAGGTGTATAGGCAGGTCTATAAGAGAGGAGTTTATAATATCTTTATATATTTATTTATTTATTTATTCTTTCTCTTCTTTGTTCTTTCTCTTTATTTTATTTATTTATTTATTTATTTATTTATTTATTTATTTATTTATTATGGAGAGGATACCGCAGCAGCAGCAACAGCAACGGTGGCTGCTGCTTCTCTTGCTTCCTGGCTTCTCTATCTTCGTTTTCTTTTTTTCTTTTTTTTGGTGCTGCTTTCTTTGCTGCTGCTGCAGCAGCTGTTGCTGCTGCAGCAGCAGCAGCAGCAGCAGCAGCTTCTCTTCTCCCCCTTTGGTCGTTGCTGCTTCTGTTTTCTTATATCTGCAGCGAGGCTTGGACCCCGGAAGGTTTGCTGCTGCAGCAGCAGCAGCAGCAGCAGCAGCAGTTGCTGCTGCTGCAGCAGCAGCAGCAAAAGGAAAGTGGTAGCAGCGGTTGCTGCTGCAGCAGCAGGAGCAGCAGCAGGAGCAGCAATGAGTGGTGTTTTCCTTCTGGCTATCTCGGTTGTTGTTGTTGTTCTCTTTCTTTTTTTTTTTTTTTTTTTTTTTTTTTTTTTTTTTTTTTTTTTTTTTTTTTTTTTT
>NW_013575946.1:1824-2007 GCF_000499745.2 Eimeria mitis
TGGTTGTGCTGTTGCAGTTGTTGCTGCTGCTGTTGCAGTTGCTGCTGCTGCTGTTGCTGCTGTGTTTTGTTGTGTTGCTGCTGTTTTTTTTTTTTGTTTTTTTTGTTTGTTTGCTGCTGCAGAGAGGAGGCGCCGGTGGCGTCGTTGCTTCTTTCTTCTTTTTTTTTTTTTTTTTTTTTTTTT
>NW_013575947.1:0-980 GCF_000499745.2 Eimeria mitis
CTGCAGTTGCTGCTGCTGCTGCTGCAGTTGCTGTTGTTGCTGCTGCAGTTGCTGTTGCTTCTGCTGCTGTCGCTGCAGCAGTAGCAGCAGCAGCAGCAGCAGCAGCAGCAACTGCTGCTGCTGCTGTTTCCTTATCCTTTGCTTTTCATTGTTTTAACAGCTGGAGATGCTGCTGCTGCTGCTGCTGCTGCAGCAGTTGCTGCTGCAGTTGGTGCAGGTGCTGCTGCTGCTGCAGCAGTTGCTGCTGCAGTTGCTGCAGGTGCTGCTGCTGCTGCAGCAGTTGCTGCTGCTGTTGCTACAGGTGCTGCAGCAGCAGCAGCTGCTGCTGCTTACACCTGATGATACTGCCGCTCCTGCTTCTGCTGCTTTGCTTGCTGCTGCTGTTGCTGCTGCTGCAGCAGAGCAGCAGCAGCAGCTGCTGCAGTTGTTGCTGCTGCTGCTGCTGCTGCTGCTGGTTTATTCTCCCTTGCCTTTTATTTTGTTTACAAGTGAGGAATGCTTTTCTTGCTGTTGCTGTTGCTGCTGCTGCAGCAGAGCAGCAGCTCCCGCTGCAGTTTCTGCTGCTGCTGCTACAGTTGCTGCTGCTGCTCCAGTTGCTGCTGCTGCTGCTGCTGCTGCATTTGCTGCTGCTGCTGCAGTTGCTGCTGCTGCTGCTGCTGCTGCTGCTGCTTATTCTCCTTTGCCTTTTATTTTATTAACACCTGAGGATACACCCCGTTTTATTTTATTATAGATGCGGCGCACCGTCATCGTCCTGTGGGGACGTTCTTCTTGCTGCTGCTGCTGCTGCTGCTGCTGCTCCTCCTCCTCCTCCTGCTGCTGCTGCTGCTGCTGCTGCTGTGGTGGTGGTGGTGGTGAAGGCAGTGTGGAGGGCTGCTGCTTCGGCTGCTGTTGCTGCTGCTGCTGCTTGGCTTGCTGCTGCTGCTGCTGCTGCTTTTCTTGCTGCTGCTGCTGCTGCTGCTGCTGCTTGGCTTGCTGCT
>NW_013575947.1:2092-2185 GCF_000499745.2 Eimeria mitis
GTTGCTGCTGCTGCAGTTCTTGTTGATCTTGCTGCAGTCCCACTGTTTCCTGCTGCTGCTCTTCCTGCTGCTGCTGCTGCTGCTCTTCCTGCT
>NW_013575948.1:0-702 GCF_000499745.2 Eimeria mitis
TAGCGGTATACCCCTACACCCAGCTAGCTAGCTAGCTAGCTAGCTAGATAGATAGATAGCTAGATAGATATATAGCTAGATAGATAGATAGATAGATAGATAGATAGATAGATAGATAGGGGGGCTAGCTAGCTAGCTAGCTAGCTAGCTAGCTACAGCTAGCTACGCACGGAACCGTAGCTAGCTGGAAAGCTCAACTTCTCGCTAGCAGCTAACAACAGCTAGCCATACACAGTTAGCCATAGGCAGCGTGCTAGCTAGCTACGGCTAGCTAGCCACAGCTAGCTAGCCGTACACACAGCTAGCTAGCTAGCTAGCTAGCTAGCTAGCTAGCTGGAGCTCGCTAGTATTCTGTGTTTTAACTGCAGGCCGTCATGGAGCAAATTATGGCGAAGATAAGCAGCGTAGAGGAACAGAGAAAAGACCTCGTGCAGCAGGCAGGTTGCTGCTGCTGCTGCTGCTGCTGCTGCTGCTTGCTGCTGCTCTTGTTTTGTGCTCCTGCTGGTGTAAAAGTGCTGGTGCTTGCTGCTGCTGCTGCTGCTGCTGCTGCTTGCTGCTGCTGTTGGTGTCTCAGTTGGTGCTGTATGCTGCTATGGCTGCTTATGCTGCATAGAGACGTGGCGTTAGTATCATCTACTGCTGCTGCTGCTGCTGTTGCTGCTGCTGCTGCTGCTGCTGTTGCTGCTGCTGCTGCTGCTGCTG
>NW_013575948.1:880-1424 GCF_000499745.2 Eimeria mitis
AGCTGGGTTTTACCATATGTAGCCGCACTAAGTGGTGCTGCAGAAGCTGAAGCAGTCTTGGCTCTTGCTGCTGCTGCTGTTGCTGCTGCTGCTGCTGCTGCTGCTGCTTCTGTTTCTCTTCTTGTGTATCGGGACGAACAGACAGCAAAAGGAATAACCCAGCAGCAGCAGCAGCAGCAGCAACTGCAACTGCTGCTGCTGCTGCTGCTGCTGGTGGTGAGTTTTGCAGCAGCAACAGCTGTTGCTGCTACTGTTGGTGCTGCAGCAGCAGCTGCAGCTAGTCTTGCTGCTGAAGCCTTTGCATCTAGTGTTGCTGCTGTTGCAGCTAGTGTTGCTGCTGCCGCAGTTAGTGTCGCTGCTGCTGCAGCTAGTCTTACTGCTGCTGCAGCAGCTTTCGCAGCAAATGCTGCAGCAGCACTAGCAGCTGCTGCAGCTGCTGCAGCTAGTGTTGCTGCTGCTGCAGCATCTGCTGCAGCTGCAGCTAGTGTTGCTCCTGCAGCAGGAGCTGCTGCAGCTAGTGTTGCTGCTGCGGCAGCAACTGCTG
>NW_013575949.1:0-1079 GCF_000499745.2 Eimeria mitis
TATGGCAGTAATGCGTTGGAGCCGTCTTTGGTTTTGCGACATCGTCGGTCTTTTGCACAGGCAGTATGCGTTTGAGAGGAAACCCAGTGGCTGGGCTGGCTGCGCGCATGGGTGCGTTCACGTTTGGAGCTTTCCGGTGGTAGTCAGGGGTGCGCGTGTGCATACGCTGAGATGCATGGAGTGACCGTGTGAGAAGACGTGGGAATTCATTTTGCTTTCGCCGTGCTCTTCATTTCTATTTGCTGGGACGGCGCGTATTGTCGATGCTCAATGCGTTTGCGAGGCAGAGTCTACAGGATAACTGTCCTCAGCGAATTCGATGGGCAGTGTCTGTGCAGCGCGCCACGTGGCTGGAAGCAGCAGCGACTACCTGGTGGCAACTGGTCAGTAGTATCAACGGCAGGCTGCTGGCTATGTATGAGGGGCGTGTTTCTGCGACGAAGCAGAGTGGCGAGGGTCCGACAGGGGTCGACGGTGCACCAAGCTCACAAACGTTGCTGAACGCTTAGGGGGCCTTCGCGAGACAACGCTGAACTCGGACCGCATCGTCTAGGATGTCTGCAATACAAAATCAGGCGCAGCCTTAAGCACAGGCCTCTGTTGTTTCTGATTTCGGGCGGGGTGACTTCAGCTGTTTGCGCTTGGTGTGCATGGAATCCAGAGGTTTGTTAGCGATAATCGTTTGAGTTTGGCAGGAGACTGCACAGCTATGACGGCATTTCAATTTCCTGTGCAGGTACCAACGGGTCGCAAGGCCTCGAGTTGCGCTTATCTGGTGATTGCTGTACGCGTTGAACTTGGTTCTGCGAAAAGGAAACACCTCCACACGGGTCGCCATGACGCCAACTGCATCGTTTTGAAGTTGGCCTTAAGGTTGCGGGTTGGTCGATCGCCTTGGTTAAAATCAGATATGTTCGGCGGTAGGCGTATATAGCCAGCGTATAGCGGTTGCCAAGCGGATCGGCGTGAATTATGATGGCGGCGTTGCGGAGTATGCCTTCGAGTGTGACAGTGAAGCGATGAAGCGATTGAGCCTTCTTTGGTTTTGCGACATCGTCGGTCTTTTGCACAGGCAGTAT
>NW_013575949.1:1179-1709 GCF_000499745.2 Eimeria mitis
AGCGGTTGCCAAGCGGATCGGCGTGAATTATGATGGCGGCGTTGCGGAGTATGCCTTCGAGTGTGGCAGTGAAGCGATGAAGCGATTGAGCCTTCTTTGGTTTTGCGACATCGTCGGTCTTTTGCACAGGCAGTATGCGCTTGAGAGGAAACCCAGTGGCTGGGTTGGGTGCGCGCATGGGTGCGTTCACGTTTGGAGGTTTTGCGAGAAGGAAACACTTCCACATGGGTCCCGATGCAGCAAGCTGCAGCGTTTCGAACGTTGTACTAATGTTGCGTTTTGGCCCGTTGCCTGGGTTGGAATAGGCATTGTTTTGGCGGTAGGCGTATATAGGCAGCATATGGCGGTTGCAAAGCGGGTCGGTGTGAGTGGTGATGGCGGCGTTGCGCAGTTTGCTTTCGAGTATGGCAGTAATGCGTTGGAGCCGTCTTTGGTTTTGCGACATCGTCGGTCTTTTGCGCAGGCAGTATGCGCTTGAGAGGAAACCCAGTGGCTGGGCTGGCTGCGCGCATGGGTGCGTTCACGTTTGG
>NW_013575949.1:1907-2012 GCF_000499745.2 Eimeria mitis
AACGGGCAGTGTCTGTGCAGCGCGCCACGTGGCTAGGAGCAGCAGCGACTACCTGGTGGCAACTGGTCAGTAGGATCAACGGGAGGCTGCTGGCTATGTGTGAAG
>NW_013575949.1:2112-2183 GCF_000499745.2 Eimeria mitis
TTCTTTTGCACAGGCAGTATGCGCTTGAGAGGAAACCCAGTGGCTGGGCTGGCTGCGCGCATGGGTGCGTT
>NW_013575950.1:0-489 GCF_000499745.2 Eimeria mitis
ATATATGTATATGTATATATATCGTTATCGTTAATGATCGTCTAACAAGCACTAAAAAAAGTGAACAACCCACCAAACTCAAACCACAAAAAAAAACCAAAAAACCAAAAAAACAAAAAAACAAAAAAACAAAAAAACAAAAACAACTAAACAAAATAAATAAATAAATAAATATATGTATATTCAGGTAAAAGAAGTAATCCTTCGTCAGCCTATCATAAACAAAGTGAGACTAACAAAAAACTGCATCGAAATAAAAAATAAATGGAAGCTAAACATTTCGCCCCCCAACGATAACCAAATCTTCTTTCAGCTACAGGCACTCAAAGCAGGTATAAATACATGCATGCATGCATGCATGCATGCATGCATGCATGCATGCATGCATGCGGGCGTGTATGTGTGCATGCATGCGTGCGTGCATGCGTGCGTGCATGCATGTGTGCGTGGATTGATTTGTATGGGTGCATGGATATGCATGCATGGATT
>NW_013575950.1:589-1105 GCF_000499745.2 Eimeria mitis
ATGCATGCGTGCGTGCATGCATGTGTGCGTGGATTGATTTGTATGGGTGCATGGATATGCATGCATGGATTGATTTGTATGGGTGCATGCATGCATGGATTTGTATGGATTTGTATATATTTGCATGCATGCATGCATGCGTGCATGCATGCATGCAGATATATACAACATGCATGCATGCATGGATGTATTTGTATTTGTATTTGTATGTATTTGTATTAGATGCATGCATGCATGCATGCATGTATTTTTGTTTGTATTTGTATTTGTTTGTATATGCATTTATTTGTTTTTTTTTATATGGATGTAGTTGGATTGCATGCATGCATGCATGCATGCATGTGTATTTCTATTTGCCTGTGAACGTATTTGTATGTATATGTATATCTGTATGTATTTGTATTTGTATATGTATGTATATGTATACATCTATATGGATGTATATCCATACATAAATATATATATATATATATATATATATATATATATATATATATATATATATATATATATATA
>NW_013575950.1:1156-1241 GCF_000499745.2 Eimeria mitis
CTATATCTATATATCTATATCTATATATCTATATATATATATATATATATATATATATATATATATATATATATATATATATATA
>NW_013575950.1:1505-2092 GCF_000499745.2 Eimeria mitis
TGCATGCATGCATGCATGCATGCATGCGTGCATGCAGGTACACACTGCATGCATGCATGCATACTTCTGCAACCACGTCGCAGAAGTTGCACAGGTATACACTGCATGCATCCATGCATGCATGCATGCGTGCATGCATGCGTAGATGCATGCGTGCATGCATGCATGCATGCAGGTACACACTGCATGCATGCGTGGATGCATGCATGCATGCATAGTTCTGTAACCACGTTGCAGAAGTTGCACAGGTATACACTGCATGCATGCATGCATGCATGCGTGCGTGGATGCATGCGTGGATGGATGCATGCATGCATGCGTGGATGCATGCGTGGATGGATGGATGGATGCATGCATGCATGCATGCAGGTACACACTGCATGCGTGGATGCATGCATGCATAGTTCTGCAACCACGTTGCAGAAGTCGCGCAGGTACACCGCATGCATCCATGGGGTGTATGCATGCATGCATGCATGGGGTGTATATATATATATACGTATCTACATGCATGCATACATACATGAGCTATATACATTCACACCCACCCACCCACCCACCCAGCCACACACACACACACACACACA
>NW_013575951.1:0-778 GCF_000499745.2 Eimeria mitis
CTCACATAGGTTGGGCATATGCCTCGGTGCTACTTGTAGCTTCGGCCTGGAGAGGTTTCCGTTTTCCTCAACGCCTGTTGTGCAGCGTGTTGACACTTGGGTTTACTGGATACATCCTTTGATTGCACAACATTAGGTGACGGAAACGATCGCATGCTGGTTTGTTTTCTACGAACGCTGACGAGACGCGGACTAGAGTCTGTTGGAAATTAAGGAAAAGTTGCAGAGGCCCTATGTCGTTTGCTCACCTCCTCAATAAACATGACAGTTTGGGCAGCCAGTGCGCATTCTCAGCAAGACGTTTGCATGGATGCCGCCATATAGAGGGCAGTTGCCGTTTTGAAGTTTTTGCGCTTGTATGCTTTGCCGCACGTCTTGTATGCGAACCCCGCCCAGGATATGGTTTCATGCGCACACACACCTGTTACAGTAGATCTCGGAAGGTTTTCTATATTCATGAATACGGTCAATTGCATCCTCTGTTGTTTATGAACATACACCAGAAAGCGTTTATGCCTGGTAAGGCGCCGCGGATACTTTCGAGTGAAACTTTGTGTTCAGCTTCTAGGGTGCTACTGCGATTTGTAATATACTATCATCGACGATACTAATTGCCTATAGATGCTAGCGTCCCGGCTTGGAGTCAACCTAGGCCCGTTTGCTGCAGCAGTGCAGTGAACGGGCACCTATCACCATGGAGTAACCCTCAAAGTGACAACGGTCACCAGTACAGGCCACCGAGTCAAGTACAGTGTGAATGTATGCGGATTCTTTGGTG
>NW_013575951.1:878-1512 GCF_000499745.2 Eimeria mitis
CATAGATGCTAGCGTCCCGGCTTGGAGTCATCCTAGGCCTGTTTGCTGCAGCAGTGCAGTGAACGGGCACCATGGAGTAACCCTTTAAGTGACACCGGTTACCAGTGCAGACCACCGAGTCACGTACAGTGTGAATGTATGCGGCATCTTTGGTGTAGTCGGCTGGACGGCGTTTCACGAGCTTTGTGCTCTCGTTCCGCAACATCTAAACAGTCGAAACGGTCTATTTGAAGACACGACCGCAAGGTGTGATCGCTGTACGCCGTTGCGAAGTCAAGTCCTACATATGACGGCGACCTCATCGAACACATCCTGAGCTTCAGTATTTCCATGGGAGCAGATGCGGTTGCTGCACCTTGGGAAACTTCGGCGGAGTGCTGGCGGATCGCGTTATGCCCCAGCCCTGCCTACAATGACTACGGTAGATACTAATCTCGACAGACTTCATTTGGCGCCAATTGCGCCGACAAACACAATTTCCACATCTTTGTGGTATTCACGGCACCATGGTGCTGAGGAGCACTGAAGTGAATAAAACTGGATAGGCTTGCCCGCGGCCGGTCAGGTTGGCTCTACGGACCGTAGAAGGGTTGACGGGTGAAATGCGAGGTACGCCCAGCGGCGTAACAACATC
>NW_013575951.1:1612-1840 GCF_000499745.2 Eimeria mitis
CGTGAACAAAACTGGACATTATTGCCCGCGGCCGGTCGGGTTGGCTCTACGGGCCGTAGAAGGGTTGACGGGTGAACTGCGAGGTACGCCCAGCGGCGTAACAACATCAACGGTTTGGACAAACGGGTCAGTCAGCTGGCGTGCGTTTGAAGTGCTGCAGATTCAGGGGCCGTACGAGAAAGGAGTTTCGAATGTGTTCTTGCACTAATGTCAGGCCGAGGATATTGG
>NW_013575951.1:1940-2272 GCF_000499745.2 Eimeria mitis
ACTTGCTTGTTGTTTTTGGTAGCTATGTAGGCCCGTCCAGGAGTCACATGGCGCGCCCAGCGCTTGCCCTGTTCTAAGGAGCACTGAAGTGAATAAAACTGGACAGGCTTGCCCGCGGCCGGTCGGGTTGGCTCTACGGGCCGTAGAAGGGTTGACGGGTGAAATGCGAGGTACGCCCAGCGGCGTAACAACATCAATGGTTTGGACAAACGGGTGAGTCAGCCGGCACGCGTTTGAAGTGCTGCAGATTCAGGGGCCATATGAAAAAGGAGTTTCGAATGTGTTCTTGCACTAATGTCAGGCCGAGGATATTGGATTGGGCTCCGGAGAGT
>NW_024013862.1:0-633 GCF_000499745.2 Eimeria mitis
TGGCTGGACTGTGCATACGCTGGCTGTTAAAAGAATGGACACCCAAAGTGACTCAGAGGGTCATTGGAAGCCGGAGACACCTCTTCAGTCCTGCATCAATGGAGATTGTTGTCGCAAATGTACACGAGCAAGTAGTTGGCGTTAGAGGAGCAGTCCTTGTTGTTTACGCATTTAGGTCTAACATTCGGCTTGCGCAGTGTGCTAGAGTGTGCTGAAGGACAGTAACCGGCCGGGCACTGTGGTGTTTCCCTCTTTTCGTGCAGCAGCCGGTAAGCACGACCGACACACAACTTGTAGAACATTATGGCAGTCTTCCGAATATGCGCGCGGGAATTTTAGGCGGCAGCAGGCTGAACTGCGAGCAAATTGCAGAGCGCTGACGGGAGAAGGCGCGGCTCTATCGCAAGGAAGGCATTTGTTGAAACTAGCTGTGCGCAGGGTCCTTCGGTTGCATGCATTCATGCACTTGATTTGGACATACTTTTTGGATGGGTCCTGCAAACAGCAAACGGAATGTGTGCGCAAGTGCGCGACTATGTCATGCAGGAGGCAGTACGTTCGAATTCCAGAGCAGGGGTGTACGGGCAAGGCCGAGGCTGCATGTTCCCTGCGAAAGGGACAAATAAGGCTGAT
>NW_024013863.1:0-632 GCF_000499745.2 Eimeria mitis
CGTTGGTTTGGTAGCTCGACGGCGTCGTAGTCTTGCTAGAGCATCGGGCAAGACGCCTACCGGCTGTTTGTCCGTACTGCCGTGAGTGTTTGCAAAGGTTTTGTCGCGGGCGCTGCATGGATGTTTCAGTAGCAGGGCGTAGCAATTTCCGCTTAACAAATTGTGCATGAAGGTCCACGCAGACGATAGCACGTGTTGTACTACGCCGAACAAAAGCAGTTCCGGAATTGTCGTCTGTGGGCGACGTCGGTGGAGGCCTTCTTTAACGTCGGTGTTTTTCCTGACGAGCCGCCTGACTCCAACGTTGTGGCTTCAGAGGATGGCTATAACTGTTGCCGCTGATGAGCAAGCATAGGCAGAGCCGATAGCGGTATTGACGTAACCCATCACTCTGGAAGTGAACAACCCGCATGCACCCCCTAGCTACACTTTTGAAATACTTATCCGGCAGGAGGTGAGTGTGCAGCGGTCCTCTAACTGCTGCTGCCCGTTCGTTGTTAATACGCTCGTTGTTCAACGTTTCGTCGGCAGAAAATCGTCTTTGCTTCTGTAGCCCCGCGCCTTCCTCTTCGTTGTTTTGGTGTGCCTTATCACGCCTTCAGACTGCGGTGCCTATCTCAAATTTACTTTGT
>NW_024013864.1:0-632 GCF_000499745.2 Eimeria mitis
CTTACCTTGAGGATGGAAGACAGGTGCAGCAGCTGCTGCAGCAGCTGCGGCAGCATATATTTAAACTGAAATCTCTGCGGCGCATGCATGCAGCTCAGCAGGATCCTTTTTCTCTGCCCCCGCATGCATCCTTTGAGGAGCAGCAGCTGCTGCAGGAGCAGCAGCAGCTGCAGCAGCAGCAGATGCTGCAGCAAGAACTAGAAGCTTCTAGGGCTGTTGCTGCTTCTCTTCGCAAGGCCTTGCAGCAGCTGCTGCTGCACGTCACCGCTGCTCCCTCGCTGCCGGAGCAGCAGCAGCGGCAGCAGCAGTACAAGCAGCAAGCTGCTGCTGCTGAGCTGCTGCTGCGTGACCTTCGGGATGCTGCACAGGGGGAACACTCGTACCTGCAGCAGCAGCAGCGGCAGCAGCAGCAGCAGCATCAGCTGCTGCTGCATGCAGAGGGCCTCTCCGAACCTCACAACGCAGATATGCAGGACCCAGAAGCAGCAGCAGCAGCACCAGCAGCAGCAGCAGCAGCAGCAGCAGCAGCAGCAGCAGCAGCAACAGAGGCAGAAGTCAGCCCCTGGGAGGATAGCATGGGGAGGACCCCAGGCGGGGATCGTGTGGAAGTCGATCCCAGCTCTGCTGCGCCT
>NW_024013865.1:0-632 GCF_000499745.2 Eimeria mitis
TTTTACCTCACAGAACAATGTAGGCGCAGGTCGCGTGCAGAGAAAGCAACGGCAACAGCAGTCTAGTTGGGAATCGGCACAACACGTCCCGAGTAAGCTTGCAAACTGCATACAAAACGTCACTTCACGAAAACCACTGTGGCCCTCTGTGTTGGGTGCGCGAAACATGGCTTCCTTATGCATTCGTCACCAATGTAGCGGACAGTCAGTCTACCTAAACAATACACGTTGTATACAACTTCGCGCCGGGGGCGCAACTCACGTCCTGTTAGCTCACCAAGTATCCCTAACAGCTGAGACATTGCAGCCAGTCGACGGCGAACACCAAGATACTAAAGAATTGAGCAAAAGCAGGACCAACTGTACTTCTACACTTTCTCCGAAATTTCCCGCGTACAGCGACGGGTGTGCCCAACATGATGCCGCCCACTCTTTGATAGTTACACCTATCCAGAGTGTTCTTTGAAGATGCTGTTGCGTTTTCCAGATATCGCCTCTTATGCACAGTTTCACCAGCGCTGAGATGTAGGGCCTAAAACGCAACCAGCTTACTGCGAGCATACAATTACACGCAGCAGCGAGTAACCTTTGCTTTTGCGCCAATGCAAGCAATGCGCGACGCACAATGTCGG
>NW_024013866.1:0-632 GCF_000499745.2 Eimeria mitis
AAACCCTAAACAATAAACCCTTAAACCAAACAAACCCTCTCCGCCGGAGACAGTAAACCCTCGCCTGCATCCATAAACCCTAAACCCTAAACCCTAAACAATAAACCCTAAACCCTAGGAGGAGACAAACCCTTTCTGGGGGTGCATTCGTAAACCCTAAACCCTAAACCCTAAACCCCTAGAGGAGACAAACCCTTTCTGCCGAAGACAGTAAACCCTCGCCTGCATTCATAAACCCTAAACCCTAAACCCTAAACCCTTGTTTTTTTCTCAGACGCAATTCTATACACACATGATGTTCAATGAGGGTTTAGGGTTTAGGGTTAGCGCGGATATACAAACCCTAATATTTTTAGGGTTTAGGGTTTATATGTATCTACAGCAAACCCTAATTCATACATATATACAATACACAAACCCTCATCATATACATAAACCCTAAACCCTAACCACAAACCCTAACATGCTTATCAATACCCAAACCCTAAAACCCTAAACCCTTGAACACCAAAACAACCCCCCGCTGTTTAGGGTTTAATGTTTACAAACTAGGTATGCTATCTAGGGTTTAGGGTTTAGGGTTTAGGGTTTACGGGTGAGGTAGTGTAGGTCCTGGTTTGCTTGTGCAGCAT
>NW_024013867.1:0-632 GCF_000499745.2 Eimeria mitis
ATATCTCGTCCCTCTATGCTTGTCGAGACTGCTGCGAAAGATGATGGTGGTGACGTGGCATCTGCTGTTGTTGCGTCTGTTGCTGTGCTGCTTCTCCGGGCTTTCGGCCGAATAAGTAGTCCTACTTCTCATTTGTTGCAGCTCCGTGCGCCGCTTCTGCTGCAGATACCTGCCTTGCAGGACGGGGTGATCGTCTTGGGCTATCCGCGCGGAGGAGACAACCTCTGCATCACTTCAGGGGTTGTCAGCAGGGTGGACGTCAATACTTATGCCCACTCCAATACGGCGTAATTCTCTGATTCCATAAACACGAAACATTAAACCCTGAACCCGCATTATTCTGTCTCCGACTCTTGGTGCCGACGGTCAAAATGAGAGTGTGCTGTGCAGTGTCGTTGTTTAAGGGTCCTGGCCGGCATTGCTACTGCAGCTGACGATTCTCGTTCTCCTGAGATTGCCTGAGACTTCCTGAGATTGCCTTTGTTGTTGGGGGTGCGCTGAGGTGTCGAAGCCTCGGTTGTTGCTGCACTGGGGGAAGTAGCATAAGCAGCAGCAGCTGCTCGCTTCAACTGTGTGTTTGTCTCCAGGCTGCTATGCGTGCAAATCGACGCTGCGATTAACCCCGGAAACAG
>NW_024013868.1:0-632 GCF_000499745.2 Eimeria mitis
TACTCATGCAGCTGCAGTTCTAGCTAAGCTCAACAATGGGTGACGGATCAAGCACTACAGCATCGATGGCAGCCTCCTGTGGTACCACACGAAGCGTGATGCTCATACACTGTACTTGCAGTCTCGCTTCCCACCGACGTTTTGCGCAAAATGCATGATCATGCCTTAGTAGGTAGTGGTAGGGTCAATACCACGGTGGAGCGTGTTGCCAGGTCCTTCTGGCGGCCTAGGATGCGCCCCTCAGTCGAAGAATACGTCCTCTCTTGTCCGGACTGCCAGCAGCAAACGCAGCGAAACACTCTCAAACTTGGAATCCTGCACAACCTGCTTATTCCCGATAGGATATGGGGGGACATATCCATGAATTGCATAGTAGGCTTAACATCCGTCAGAGGCCTTGATAGCGTATACGTCTTGGCGGACCGGCTTAGCAAATAAGCCCACTTTATTCCCTGCTCGATCACGGTAACAGTAGAAGGGATGGCTCAGCTATTCATTAATCATGTGTGGGAGGTCCACGGGTTCCCAAAACGCATCATTTCGGATAGGGATCCGAAGTTCGTTAGCGCCTTCTGGCGCAGCCTCATGCAACAGCTCAGCATCGACCACAACATGACCACCGCCAACCATCC
>NW_024013870.1:0-631 GCF_000499745.2 Eimeria mitis
CTGGAGCTGGAGCTGCCCCTCTGGCTAGCTGGCTATGAGCTGCGTCTGGCTCCCGGCTTGCTGCTTTTGTATGTGGGTCTGACCCGCACCTGTAGTGACGAACGCTGCAAGCCTGCGACGGCGCGACGCGCCACGACTCTAACTAAGGCATCTAGCTAGCTAGATAGCTAGCTAGCTAGCTAGCTAGCTAGCCAGTTCCAGCCAGCTAGCTAGCTAGTGTTGGTATCGCTGGATGCTTTGGCTAAGGCCAGAACGGCAGCGTGCAAGCCGTAAACTACCGCCGAAGCAGAACTGCAAAACAGAGTTCAAATGGGCATCCCCAAAACTTATTAACTTGTTGCTGCTAGTCTTGTTGCTACTGCTGCTGCTGCTGCTGCGGTTGCTGCGGTTGCTGGCGCTGCTGCTGGTGCTAGCAGTGATCGCCGTGCACTGCGCTCCCGCCTCCCGCATGCGATGGTTCACTCTTGCGCTGTTGCTGCAGCAGCTGCTGCTGCAGCAGGAACAGCAGCATCTGCTGCTGCGCGTTGTGCTGCAAGTTTGTTTTTATATGTAGCAGAGACAGAACGACGCTGCTGCAGCGGCCTGCCGTACGCACGGCAGTAGTGGCGTAGGTAGGGGTCCTGAGATCGAG
>NW_024013871.1:0-631 GCF_000499745.2 Eimeria mitis
CCCTTCACATGAAACGCCTCACACACTGTCAAGTCCACTTAAAACAGTTCACCATAGAACCGCACGTTAAACCACTCTGTGCCTACACTAGAATGACCTTGCCAGCCACAGTTACCGTCCTGCTGTAGACCAGCACACTTACAACCCCTCAATATGACAATCAAGATGGGGTCGACTGCCTTGAAGCCCATACGGCCACAATATCAAACAGCAAGCATGCTTTCATTCCGTAGTCTTTTTCCATTCTCTCCTTGCCAGACTGCACAATTGTAAAGGCACGGGTGCATCCAGTAGCGTCAAAGATCGGCTGACAGTCCTGTGTTCCGGATAAGCTTGTCATTAGCGAGAAGCGACCTAGCTACAGAACACCGTCGGAAGCATCGCAGAAAGCCAATAAATTCACAGACGTGCACGCCTGCGTCACATGGAGCACAACCTACTCCCTATATTGTTTGTTGTTGGATATCTCCCTTCAAAAACCTCGGCGACTCTTAACAATGTTCTTCCCTACATCCGTGTCGAAGTGCGCATACTCAACAAGGTACAAGATTGCAGGGGGATTCCAGAATCATCTGGCCAACAAATCTTCTACGCCGTGCATTTCCAGCTCTATCAACTCACCGACTTCACC
>NW_024013872.1:0-631 GCF_000499745.2 Eimeria mitis
ACGAGCCAGTGCAATCCACGGCGGCGTACAACATTCTTGCTAGAGTTCCAGTAGCGGTCGAACCTTCCGATTGCACCAACGGTGCAAAGCATATATATTGTATACGCAGCTGACGTGTCAGCCAATCTTTGCGGCATACTTGCTTGGATGCGCTACTGCATTGCCCGTAAACCGTCAGTAACTCTTCAGTGGCACACACGAACCCTACAGCCAAACAAGCTTCAGTGGCACAGACGAACCCTACAGCCAAACAAGCATCAGATCCTCCACGCCGCCAAATCCCTCCCCCCGCATATTGCAGGCACCAAAACGTATTGCAGTGCCTTTTGAGTCGCACATGAGGCTTTCAGTTGTCGTACAAACATGCCATACTGCGGGATACATACCCCGCCCCCACCGCTCTATGCACGAAACGCACCCGCCTGGCACGACTCAGCTCCGTTTAATCTCGATCACCGAAGGTGCCGAACTACACACTGGCTGAACAGACGGCAAACGAACCAATATTCAAGTCGGAGAGTCTCACATCCACAATTGGTCGCCTGACCAACCCACTTCAAGACCCTAGCCACACGCCGAGAAATAAATGCTCAGCCTGTCTAACTACCCTTGCAGTTCGTTTCATATCAGT
>NW_024013873.1:0-631 GCF_000499745.2 Eimeria mitis
TAGAGCTCATAGACATGTAGTTAGAACCACATCATGCCCACTACAGCCCCTACACAAAAGGCGGATCACTAGGAGGGTAGGTACAAGAGTAAAGGAAAAGAAAAGAAGAAAGAGAAGGAAACGAAACAAGTAGTCAGCGTTGATTAAAAACAAAAAGAAAAAAAAAGAAAAAAAAAGAAGAAAAAAAAAAGAGAAAGACATAATAATAGAAATAACAAAAGATATATAGGATGCAAATAAATATAAAATTAGCAAAACAAAATAATAGCAGAGGTAGGAATATCAGCTGCAATTCTAGGGCGCGTCACCTCACTAGCGACGAAACCGACCTAAAACACCTTGGAACTAAATATAGATTCCATGACTAACTTAGCAAGGTCCAAGGCCCCTCTATAGTTGGCGCCAACCGAATTAATAGTAGGAAAAGTGTCAACAATAGTAACAACATTAGTGCTGGTAAACCTAATACATGTGCTCATCACCTTGTTCACGTTACACGCCAGTTCGACCTAAGAAGTGGCTTACGCATCGCTACACGACACTAACAGAACTCCACACAAGTAAGCACAAAAGCCGTGCGTCGCATCACAAGACAGAGCAGTAGCAAACACACCCCCGAGGGTCGTCCTTA
>NW_024013874.1:0-631 GCF_000499745.2 Eimeria mitis
CAATCTGATAGCAGACATGGACGGATATGCGCATGCATGTATGTGTCAAAGTGCTGAAGAAGCGGGAGTTTGTTTTGGCCTACCCCTGGATTTCGTTCTTATATACTGTGGTGCGGGGTTCGGGACTGCGCTATGCGTTTGCGAGACAGAGTCTGATGTTACGGAGGACCTCAGTAAGTCGGTTGTGCAGTGCAAGTGCATGTCAATACTTGGTAGGAGGCAGAAGCGATGGGAGATGATTTGTCTCGCGTACACACTAGTATTGGGTGTCGTCCTGAATATATGGGATGGTGCTTGTTTTGCGGAGGAGCAAAATAGCGTGTGCCCGGCCGGTGGTGGCAGGCGCGAGTTGCGTGGCCAACGTGGATTAAACAAGTAAGCATGGCGATTGCCCAGAGAATCGCCGAACTACTAGCCCCTTTTATAGCTACTGGGTAATACAAAACTCGGGCAAGCCGTAGCGGGGAAAAGCGTTTCTTGCATGGCTACATTAATTCAGCTGTTTGTGTTCGCAGTTGTTGCAGCGTATATATGAACGTGTCACTGGCGGTTGCTCGAGCTTTTCAGTAGCATTCCAAAATAGGGTGCAGGAGCAAAGCGGAAGGAGGCCCTCAGTCTGCATGCACATGAA
>NW_024013875.1:0-630 GCF_000499745.2 Eimeria mitis
CCATTCATAAAATTAAAACATTTAATCAAAATATTTTCCTTTTAATTCCTTTTTTCTCTCCCTTCCACCGACAGATCGACCCAACATCCTTTGGGGCTTTCACCACCCCCCTTGAGCATTCTCAGCGAACCCCAAGCCCTACCTACAAACCAAAACCCTAAACCCTAAACCCTAAACCCTAACATAATAAATTCTAAATAATAAACCCTAAACCCTAATTCCTTTGTTTCTTGATGCAGTAACATCTCGCATCATCCGGCGATGGATCTGTTTCCTTCTACAGAGGAGGGTTCAGCCTGTGGCTCTCAACCCTCCGAAACCAGCAACAGCAACAGCAACAGCAGCAGCAGCAGCAGCAGCAGCAGCAGCAGCAACACAGAGGCTGTGTTGTGTGCTGTAACAGCAAAAGCTGCAACGCCTGGCCCCGGGCTGCGGCTCGGCCTCGCCGTCTTCGACCCCAGGAAGCCCTCTATCCGCCTCGCTGAAATATCCAGCGATGAACACCTCACAGCCCTTGAAGCTATACTCATACAGGCAAACCACAAACCCTAAACCACCACAAACCCTAAACCCTAAACCCTAGACACCTCACAGCACTTGAAGCTATACTCATACAGGCAAACCACAAAC
>NW_024013876.1:0-630 GCF_000499745.2 Eimeria mitis
CCTCTTCGGTACTAATCGTCGGTATGCACCAGGGCGCCAATGAGACTTCCTAAAGCTTCTCTTTGCAACGCTGCTTCGCTACTAACCAGCATTACCCGCCACGCCGTATAGCTCGAGTTTGGGCTTCCTTACTCGCACCTCACCCGCCGAACAATGCAGAGATACCAAGTTTATCGGGCCGCCGATCAGGGAGGGAGGGGGGTCGTGGGATGCAATAGCTTCACAAACGTAAGATCATAACTCCCAAGTGTGCCTGGTACACTCGCCTGGCCCGGCGAGTCGTGCGCACAGTTGCCGATATACCTGTGCCTGCTGCGGAGGGGAAATGACCTGTGTAGTAAGTTCCACTGCACAGTGCTGCAACTGGAGTTGCAGCATCCTGTGACTCCAGCTGTAGCATTCTGCAGACCACCGCACGACAGTGCGTTTCCCATGAGTGTCCTCCCCCATCATCAGGGCAACGAAAGCTTGCTTAAAGCGCAAACTAGCCCGGCTTGCTCCGTGCATATGTAGGTTGAGAGCAAGTAGGAATATACTTGCCGGATTCTCACGGACCCTGCTACACACATCCTTCCAGGTAGTGTTGCCTTGCAGCAGGAGGTGGGCCGAGGTGTGCCAAAGATCAACACT
>NW_024013877.1:0-630 GCF_000499745.2 Eimeria mitis
CACGACATACCGCAGTCAGGAACACCGCACTACATTCTTTTACAATCTCTGTCGTCCACACTGACGGGCCGGCATGCATCCTGCCATGTACAAAACCGTGGGAATGGCTTCGACCGCCCAGACTACAATTCACATCAGTGGCGCATCAGTCACTTTATGGCACGGTGACTGCATCGGGCTACCCCTTCACGCTCTTCCGACGTGACGCACTGCCTGAAGCGTCACCGCGGCTGCCTTGTGAAAACGGGTATATGCGCGTCGCTACTAGTGGCACTTTCAGCCAACACCAACAGCGTGTGGCGCTCAATCGACATCGCGTTGTCTAAACCGCTGCTATAACAATGAGCGAGAGTTAGCAGATGCATTTGTGGGAATGATGAACTCACCCAAGTATTTTGGTGTCGTCGGTCTGCGCGGAGGCAACCGCCCGGCCCAGGGTAACGCCAACTCTAGCACCCGTTCCAGAGAGGCTGCTATCGCGAGCCTTTGCAAGCCACATGCATTGCAGTATCAGGGCAGGCATACTGGTCCTGCTATTTCCGGTCTTCAGAGCCAATTTCTAATCCAAACCTTTTAGCAGCAAGTGTGGGTGGCAGTACGCTAACTGCCCAACAAGTGCTGTCACGTATT
>NW_024013878.1:0-630 GCF_000499745.2 Eimeria mitis
GGATTAAGCATCAGCTTTCCTGAAACTTTAGTTGCGTAAACTGATGGTGACTGTACTCTTTTTGCGGCCTATGGAGGTGTAGCGCAGCAAGTTAACAAGCAGAAGCCATTCATGATTCAACACAGAGGTCATAGACTGGTAGAGACGTGGATCTATACATTGTGTATATGGGGAATTAGCCCACAAAATAGTAGGATAAGCACGCGCAAATGAGCTCGATACTACGCCACGCTAGAGGCAGCGCCGTTGGCCACAGACGACGTCCGTTGTGAACTGCTCAAGGCACAGTACCTCAAATTACAACTCTCCAATGCACTCGCTATTAGTATCTAGGAGTCCCGGTTAGTGAATCGCAAGGCATTTTGCTGGTTGTGGAGGGTGGTGGCCTGCCGTGAGTTGCATCACACTTTGCTGCAACTCCTGGTGCAATTCAACTACAAGACGCTACCATAGCCATCAGGAACCAACATGTACTCAGGCAGAAGTGCAGTTGACAGCGTCAGATAGGGCATGCGTCGTTATTTGTGTCTTCTGGTGCGTACCGTGTCCATGCACAGTGGGCCCGAGCAGCGGCCGCGGACTGCTCGCCATTGAAAACGTCAAAAACATTTAGGGCCTGGAAATGTCTCT
>NW_024013879.1:0-630 GCF_000499745.2 Eimeria mitis
ATGCATGATCCTTTTGGCTTTTGGTCGCTCTACAGATTGTATTTCGCTTTGCAAGAGGTTGAACGAGAAGATAGGCCACTAGCTTCGTTGAGCTACCCAGTCCAGCCTCACAATCTGTGCTCGCGCTGCCCAAAAGTACGCAAACGGCTCAATTATACATGATTTCAAAAAAAGCACAGCACACACTTTAAGACTGCTTCTCTATGCGGTTTTTCATGGGTCCCAGAGAAGTTGAAGAGTCCATGTTTTCAAAAACAACGGCAAACACCAGGCGGGCGGATTTCAACCGCCTAAAACTCGGATAAGTCACAACACTGGATCCCCCGCTGGAGAAAAAGAGGCGATCAATAATAATTCTAAATATCGCACTGCAAAAGCTGCTTAGCTGAAAGCTAGCCGTCCAAAACCAGGGGCGGAATAACTCAGAGAGCACAAAGGCAATGAGCCTCGTTGACCACTCCATGTTGTGTCAGCTTGCCCTCGCTAGAGGCCCGTCGGCGCAAGGGAGGCAGCGATTAAGTAGGTAAACAGCACACAACAATAGGGCTTCAACAGGAGACTAGGTTTCCGAGTCTCCCGCGCATAAGTCATGCTCTCTCTACTGATGCACCTGTCGGTGCCTCTTTCGTG
>NW_024013880.1:0-630 GCF_000499745.2 Eimeria mitis
TTTCAAAAGGCCTCTTCCCTTCGGGCCCCCTCGAAGGGGGCCCCTATGCCTAAGGGGGCCCCTATACCTACGGGGGGCCCCCAAGGGGGGCCCCTCCTATCGGGGGCCCCCATGGGGGGGCCCCCCATAGGGTTCTATTTAAGGCCTGTTGTGTTTTTGAACCTGCATCATCTGTTGTATTTATTATGATGGTTTATAAATTAGGGTTTCGGGTTTAGGGCTTAGGGCTTGGGGTGATGGTTGCGCTCGATTCGTATGAGCAAGACGGGGGCCCCCCAGGGGCCTCCCGTCTTGACTTGCTGCTGCAGCAGCCGCAGGATTTAGGGGCCCTCCCTTACCTCCCTCACTCTCAGCTACATCCGTGGGTGCAGCGTCTGCAGCTGCGGGACCAGCAGCAGCAGCAGCAGCAGCTGCTGCTGCAGCAGCAGCAAAACAACGAAGCCGCAAGCCTATTCGCCCTCGCGTACAACAACCCGAGCGACGGCAGCAACAACAACAGCAGCAGCAGCAGCAGCAGCAACGGCAGCAGCAGCAGCAGCAACGGGGACTTGGACGCAGCTGCGAGCCGGCTGAGGGGCGCCTCCTCCTACAAAAGGGAGGAGGCAGCAGCAGCTGCTGCTGCTGCTGCAG
>NW_024013881.1:0-630 GCF_000499745.2 Eimeria mitis
GCAAGCTGGTCACAGAACGGACATCCCCGGAAGCACTTAATGAAAGCAGCCATCCCAACAGCTTGTGTTTCATAGGCCACTGCATCTACCCAGTTAATGCGCCAGGTCCAGCTCGAACCTCAAAGTTTTCATTTTTATCGCGTGGTTTCCCAGTTGCGCATATATATATCGAGAAGCGTTATCCTGTCAACGGCGGTCATCTGCGGGTTAGCGCAAGCCTGCGTATCATTTGCGTCGTTCCTCACTTTGGTGTTTGTGCAGCTGGCGTGAATATCTCCACATCCGCTTATCCAGTGTCAAAAATCCATGTTGGACTACACGGACACATTTCAGAGCTAAACCAGAGAGAACGACCAACATCCAAAGGACGTAGGTTCGCATTGTTTCCATTAAAACCAAGTTGCGCACCCGTGAAGAAGCTTAGTTTGCACTGTTAGCGTTAGAGAGAGCGACAATTAACGCTGCAAGGTGCTGAGCTGCCCACACCTAAGAGGGATACTGAATGCCGCACTCTCTAGTGCAGATTTGGGCCCAGGCGATATCCCCGACGCGCTATTAACGTGGTGGGCCAACCGTCGCGTCTGCTGCGGTGTAGGTCGACTGGAACAACGCAACATACTACCTACAACT
>NW_024013882.1:0-630 GCF_000499745.2 Eimeria mitis
CGTGTTGTTGCTCTCTAAGGATGACTTCTCTCCAGCCGAGTGCAATTAGCGTATGCTCCATCTCACAATCTGTTTCCCGCAAAAATTCGGTTGGAGATTTTGGTGAATTCCCATCCGTGCAGCATTGCCCCCGCCACCGTGCCGGGTGCTGCTTCCTGGCGGTTTCAAATGGTTTGGCATGCCCCTACCTAGCGTATTGGTTGTCAATTGCAGCGCCCCGAATGTATAGCGCAGTGGTGGTTGGACCTGGGGTACCTGCTTGGGCGAATAAGCTTCACATTGCCCTCGTTGATGCACCTGTATGGATGGATGGCTCAAATTGCTTTAACTGGGCTCAACCTAGATAGTCGAAAAACAAGTGTTGGCGCGCATCGCAACCAACAAAGCGGCCACGTCCGTGGACGGCTACATTCTGCATGCGCCCGGATACTCATAACCAAAATAAGGCACGTAATGTCGAGAGCCACCATACTAATCACTCAAGTACGATACTTTTCATCGGACTGCCTGTATGCACTGCCTGTGCAGTTGTGATGAGATGGCGGCCACGGGCTTACCCCCTAAGCGCAGAGACCAGCAGATATTATAACTCATCCTGGAGCTGTACTTTGCAGCTAAAGGAATCACGCT
>NW_024013883.1:0-630 GCF_000499745.2 Eimeria mitis
AGTGTTGATCTTTGGCACACCTCGGCCCACCTCCTGCTGCAAGGCAACACTACCTGGAAGGATGTGTGTACCAGGGTCCGTGAGAATCCGGCAAGTATATTCCTACTTGCTCTCAACCTATATATGCACGGAGCAAGCCGGGCTAGTTTGCGCTTTAAGCAAGCTTTCGTTGCCCTGATGATGGGGGATGACACTCATGGGAAACGCACTGTCGTGCGGTGGTCTGCAGAATGCTACAGCTGGAGTCACAGGATGCTGCAACTCCAGTTGCAGCACTGTGCAGTGGAACTTACTACACAGGTCATTTCCCCTCCGCAGCAGGCACAGGTATATCGGCAACTGTGCGCACGACTCGCCGGGCCAGGCGAGTGTACCAGGCACACTTGGGAGTTATGATCTTACGTTTGTGAAGCTATTGCATCCCACGACCCCCCTCCCTCCCTGATCGGCGGCCCGATAAACTTGGTATCTCTGCATTGTTCGGCGGGTGAGGTGCGAGTAAGGAAGGCCAAACTCGAGCTATACGGCGTGGCGGGTAATGCTGGTTAGTAGCGAAGCAACGTTGCAAAGAGAAGCTTTAGGAAGTCTCATTGGCGCCCTGGTGCATACCGACGATTAGTACCGAAGAGG
>NW_024013886.1:0-628 GCF_000499745.2 Eimeria mitis
CATCCGCAGAGGTGTCAACTGAAGGGAGCGGCATATGCTTCATCTTTCTACGTTGCTGCTGCTGTTGCTGCTGCTGTATCGGTGTTTTGTGATGGGCTGAGCAGCAGTTTAAAAGGGCAGCAGCGCGGCGTCAGCAGCAGGGAGAAGGAACAGCAGCAGAATGGCGACGGCTGTTTGGGGGCACAAGATAAGGTTCTAGCAAAGGCTGATCGAGCTGTACATACACCGCAGCTGCATGCTGAGCGCCGGCGTTCTATTTCAACTCCCTGTATAAGCCCACGGGAGCTGTTGAGCGTTGCTGCTGATGGGGGGGAGAAAGAGAAGAAACTGCACGCTATTCTGTAGCTTATATGTATTTATTTAGAATGTTAATTATATATTTCCTTTAAATTCAAATGTTTCTTGCCGGCTGACTTATCCTTATACAAGAGGCCGAGGAAGATCAACGCCAGGCTCAACGCCGCATGCAGGGTCCGTCCTGTTTGTATAGGAAGGCGGTGGCGTTAGTAATACTGGTATTCAATAAATATTTAAATTTATAGATTTATAATTACTTTGTACAGCCAATTTCACGGATTTCGGGCGGTGGTTACCTGCAGTTTTACGCATTTACCTCTATCAAAGGAAG
>NW_024013887.1:0-628 GCF_000499745.2 Eimeria mitis
TGCAGCGTCTGCACCTCCAGTGCTGCTGCATGCGTTTGCTGCTGCATGCATGCGCTGCTGCATGCATGCGCTGCAGGTATTTCGTGGCTCTGTGGCGTGGGGTCTGTGTGTGCCTGCGGGCCTCTCACCTGACGAAGGTCCGCAGCCACGCAGCAGCAGCACTGGAGGCGCTGATGGCTTTTGTTTGTCTCCCTTCTGCTGCTTCAATGCAGCAGCAGCAGCAGCAGCAGCAGCAGCAGCAGCTGCTGCTGCAGCACTGCATCTGCTGCTTCGCCCCCCTGCTGACAGAGGCCTGGGAGGCCTTAGCAGCTGCAGCAGAGACAGCAACAGCGGGAGCTTCTTCTTACACTGGTAAGCCCCTCTATCCTCTCTATATGCTGCATGCAGCTGCATGCAGCTGATCTATTAAACCCCCCCTCGGAGCTCCGCATGCAGGCAGAGAGCGAACAGTGTGTGCATCCAGCAGCAGCAGCAGCAGCAGCAGCTGCTGCTGCAGCAGCAGCGGCGACAGCAGGATGACGTTTCAGGGGTTACAGTGTGGTAACATGGAGCGGGGCGGGGTTTATAGTGTATCTGCTTATGTTGCTGCATGCGTTGCTGCATGCGTTGCTGCATGCGTTGCTGCATG
>NW_024013888.1:0-628 GCF_000499745.2 Eimeria mitis
AGCCCAATAGTAGGATGAGCGCGTGTAGCCGAAAATTCTTCAAACACGGGTTTGCTATCTGACTCACTTCTGTTCAATGACGTTTTAGCAAGGGCCTCTATCTTAGTGCAGGCCGCGCGCTGCAACAAAATCAAAATACTTAAGATAACTACCCCCAGAACCCCGAAGTAACGGGCCTTCCTTACTGTCGCCCTTAGCCTCATGAAGCGTCGTGCACGTAGGAAAGGGCCCGGGTCGGGTGGGGAACGGTGGTGATCATTCTAAGCTGCAACACAGCTTGCTGCAACTCCCATTGCATGTTAACGCTACGCGCAAGCATAACGAACCCGGCTAGGCAGCATGAACTAACGCTGTAGTCCGTTGGCAAACACCTACTTGGCCCTCAACCGCCAGCCTGCAGGCCCCCGAAACGATAAACGTACTAACTTCGCTCAGCAAGACCACGCTACGAAAAATCACAATTGACGCAATAGTTATTGAGGCCAGTGTTGATCTGCACTAGTCGCCGCATAAAGAGAACATATACTTTGTAGATGTTATGGGGAGTCGTTGAAAAGTCTTGTTGATTTTAGTACGGCAATAATTGCGTATTCTGCTCAGTGCATCAAGCCAAAAACAAGTTCAACGC
>NW_024013889.1:0-628 GCF_000499745.2 Eimeria mitis
TATATATATATATATATATATATATATATATAGTGATGTGCATGCATATATATGCACGTATGCATACATGCGTACATACTATAACGTATATACAGCTATATGTATCTCTACATCCATATGTTAACATATATATATAATACATATACATATATATATATATATATATATACTTATTTATTTATTTATATATTTATTTATTTATATATTTATTTATGTTTGTTAGGAGCACAACTGCTGCGCGTATTGGCCGTCAAAAGAAAAATTAAAAAAGAAGAAACCGCTCGCCTTCGTTCCTCACGGCCCAGTAAATTAATAAATAAATAAATAAATTAATAAATAAATTAATAAATTAATAAATTAATAAATAAATAAATTAATAAAATAAATAAATAAATAAATAAATAAATAAATCAATAAACTAAATAAATAAATAGATAGATAGAAAAATTAGTAAATAAATAAATTGATGAATTAATAAATTAATAAATCAATAAATAAATAAATAAACTAACAAATTAATAAATTAATAAATAAATAAATAAATAAATAAATAAATAAATAAATAAATAAATAAAATAATAAAAAAATTAAATAGTTATTTGTTTTTATTATTAAAACGCATGCAGGT
>NW_024013890.1:0-628 GCF_000499745.2 Eimeria mitis
TTGCAGCATTCATATGTATGGGGATAGGATCAGACATAGGGTATTTACCCCTCCTCTCTTCAGCTAACCTCTTCCCTGGACATGAAGGGTACGCTCGATTAAACTGCAGAGTAGTTGTACATGTCGTCCCACCTGACTAGCTTTTCGGCTTATGTTATGCTGTGCACTTTCTTTACTTATGAATGTTGCCCTACAGGCTTATCGTGGCCATACTCGGAGCATCCAAGAGCGCCAGTTTTGCTGTGCCGACAATCTTGGACAAGATAGAGATGGCGAATCCAGGAATAGGTCTGAGGGAAGTTTGCCTAGGTTACGCCCTCGTGGGACCGGGTGCGTTCAATATCTGTTCTTGCCCCGTCCTTCAGTTCCCTTCTTTTTTTTTGCGTGGTGTTTTTCTGAAATATGCTGATTTTGCCTCTACGCCTTTTTGCGTGCATGGTGGTTTCTTCTTTGCCTTCATGCTCCACAAGGACTGAGTGCTACTTTGGCACCGTTGTATGCTATTGGTATGTACTGGACACATGTATAGGATATTTTTTGTGTGCTTGTGTATGGCTTTTTCCAGGTTTGTGCTTCATCGTGTCCTTATTCTTGATCCCATACAAGCACTTCAAGCCCTGGAACGAAT
>NW_024013891.1:0-628 GCF_000499745.2 Eimeria mitis
TCCATATACAAACGTTAAGGTTCACGGCCTCCAAGTACCGTCTAACGTACTGCAGGACTGCAAGTTTGGAGCAGCGCCAAGCGCACCTTAGTACTTCCTACGCAGAAGCTCCACGCGGCATGGAGGAAAAGAAACAACAAACCTTAGTTCTCGGTGCAGTGGCTCGCCATGCCCCTAGCTATGGCATCGTCACTACCAAGGCAGCTCACATGCAGTTTCATAATCGATTATAACGATATGTGGCCACTGCTCCCTTTTCGTGCAAGGCGAATAGAGATTCGTCCCAGCATGGATTAGCAAGGAAGCAATGCCAACCTGAGTAAGTGAAGGCAAATGCGTTTCTCTGTCAGCTGCTGCTTGGAAGATCAGACCAGCTGCAGCGGTGAGCCAGCCTGGACGCTCAAGTGACAACCACAATCCGTTTGCAGCTTGTGGGTGAGATGCCATCAAGGGGCAACAATGCCCGAGGGCCGAAGACTCGCTTTCAAGCAGCACGTAGTGCGGCGAGCACCGCAAGGTGTGTCAGAAAGCCAAATATAATAACGTGCATATACACATTTTCGATTATTTTCGGTAGCCTTCAACGCAGAAATCTCTAGATTCAGAGAAGCTTAAGGCCATTGCATAC
>NW_024013892.1:0-628 GCF_000499745.2 Eimeria mitis
CCCAGTGAACGGTCCAATTATTTAGAGCTTAAGGTATAGACGTTAGGGCTAGACTTAGTGCTTAGCGCATATTTTATCATGGCTTAGCGTGCATCCTACCTATTTTGCAAAGGTGACGTGCTTTGGCCTGACCTATGTTGTGAGTTTATCTCCTGGGAAATAGAGGGCAAACAAAACTACCTAATGGTGCTTTGCCTGTTCGAGGACGTTGCAGCATATCTTCTGCGCAGCAAACTCTAAAGGCTACACTCTAAAACCTATGTTCTAGAGGGCGCCCCACTTACGCAAGTTGATTCACGCAGCAGAAGTAGAGGCCATCAGACATTGGGGCTCGGGAGGCCTAGAGCCCAGGGTTTAGGGTTTAGTTTCTGGGGCTTAGGGCTTAGTCTTAAGGGTTTACAGTTAAACGCTTTAAGGCTTACTGTCCAGTGATTGAAGTTTTGGGGTTTACAGTTCAGGGTGCAGGGTGTAGGGTTTATGATTTTGGGTTTAGATTTCAGGCTTCAGGGTTTTAGGGTCTACAGGTTCAGGGTTTTTAGACAGACGCGAAATAACTGGGGCAGCATTGAATAGGAGGACAAGACGAAAATAGGGACAAAGGGAGAAATACACAAATATATCAGAGATG
>NW_024013893.1:0-628 GCF_000499745.2 Eimeria mitis
ACATGTGGAGCGCTGTTGTGAGCCTTTTTAGTTTCCGTTCCCAGAGTGGCTCCAGATCGTTCGTTGATATAGTGTTAGACTTCATGAGTCAGCAGGCGTGCGTTGCGTTTGCAGCGAGCGGTTCATACAGAGAGTAGGTCTGCATTCGTTCAGTGCTAGTGTCCATCCGATTTGTGAAATTTTGTTTAGAGCCTGCGGAATTGCGGTGTGCAGGTTTTGGCAGGCTGGTTCAAGCGCCGCGAGGCGAGTTGGGAGAGCGAAAGGTGTGCTACTGCGAGCAAGAGGGGGACAGCCTGTTGCGAATAACGGGTCGCCTATATGTATCAGACAGCTGGTTGCGCCCAGAATGTAGCGGCGAACATTGTACAGCAATGCGGCGCTTTGACGTCACGCGTGGCATGGAGCATAGCAACCAGGGCTTTCGTAATCGTGGTTACTGCGTGGCGAGGTAATCATTCTCAAGGTCCATAGTTCCTTAGCATGAATTTCGTATTCTCCTTCTCCCTTTTTCGACGACAGGTCCATCTGATTGGCGAGGCCTTTGGAACAAACCCACGAACTGCGGGGATCCGCCGACCGCTTTACACTCGCGTTACCGTTTTGGCGTGTCAACGGAACGCATATCAGC
>NW_024013895.1:0-628 GCF_000499745.2 Eimeria mitis
TTGCCCAGCCAGTACGATATTAGAAGGAAATTCATTTGCGTGGTGCGGGTATGGACTCGTTTACGTTGTACGTTGTTTGATGGCAGGCATGGATGTGCATGCGCATGCATGGAACGTTCTGGAGATGCAGCGTGAACAGGCGTGTGAGCTCGTTTTGCTTTAGCTGTGGTCGTGCTCGGTATCTACTGAGGCGTGGTGTTGCAGCGCTGCAAGGCGTCTTTGCGACAGCGCGCGCCATCCCAGGCGGCCTCACTAAACTCGGGACTCAGCATAGGCGCAGCGAGAAGTGCGGTAGGCGACAGCGCCCATAGCACCCCACTGCAAAATGCAAAGGCGAGGGCAGGCGAGCTGTCGGTCAGCATGCGTATGATGTTTCTTGCACGTCCTAAACATTGTTGACAGCCGTTGGGTTGTCAACAAGGGACGAGTCGGCGTGAGCTTCCCGTACATCGGCCTGCAGTTTTTCGCAGTTAACATGACGCTTGTGGTTGTTTCAGTTGCGGTGGTCGAGCTCAGCTCCAGCTGCCCCGAAAAGCGTACGCTCTAGTTGGCAAAGGAATGAGGGATACGCATGTGTAGTTGTTGTGGGGCTAAGGAGTTTGCGTTCGTTCATGTATTTGCCCCGCTG
>NW_024013896.1:0-628 GCF_000499745.2 Eimeria mitis
AAATTACAGCCAGAAGTGGATGTGCGTATTACCATCCTCGGGCGTTTTGTCAGCACGCGAAGCCAGTGGAGAAGACTCGCGTTCGACAGTTTTGCCTTCCGTTGCCTCAGGCAATCGCCAACGGCCCGTACCTGTCAATGCATGGCAGCATGACCTCACATACGGTGAAGTGCGTCATGCTGAAAAATTTCGGCATGAGACGCTGTATTTGCTCAAAGAAGGCGACGTCGCAGGCAGTGCTGTCGTGGACTAACAACTCAAGCAATACTTCCACCGCTACAAGGAGACAACTACTCAGTGTCACGCGGCATAGTGAACCCACTCCTGGAGTCTAGTGGCAATGAGAATACAGCATTATTGTTGCTGTGAGCCAATACCATTCGCTCCTGCCCACCGGCTGTCACTCGATCCCGAAACATCCTTTCCAGGCGCTTGACACACCTCCTGTAAAGCCACTACACACAATACCCTACGAAATGTGCCGCTCACAAAACTGGCTCACATTGCATGCCTGCCTCGTATAGCAGCTAACAAGCAGCTTACCGCCCACAGAACATAGCGAAAGCATCAGACGCGCGAAAGGTAGGTCCATAGGTAACACACAAACAAAAAGATAGGACCTATGCAC
>NW_024013897.1:0-627 GCF_000499745.2 Eimeria mitis
AATAGGTGGGTCCGATCCACCCTTTGTCGCAGAGCCGCTGAATCTCTTGAGAGTGATAAAGCATGTGATCGGGTGGCATTTTGTAAATCGGTGCCTTGGTGGGTAACTTTCCTGGTATAAGGAGGATTCTATGGTCGAAGGGACGCTTAGGGGGTAGTCCGTTTGGAAGACTATCAGGAAACAGCAGCCGATATTGTCTCAAAAGGCGAACTACTGGTGTAGGTAATTTGCGGGCTTCTTCGCTCTCGATCCACTTATCGAACTCGGTAAATTCTAGTATGGCGCTGGGCCACGGTGATTCTTCCGTGTCTTCCAGCTCTTCGTTGCCCTTCGATCGGTCATCATTCCGCTTCCGGTCCCATGTCTTGGCTGAGGATGATAAGATAGCACACAACAATCGACCTTGTCCTTCCGTTGGGGTACGCTTGTCTACTCCGACTCCCGTTTCTGGTACCATGATGATGCAGCTCAATCCTTCAGGTGCGCCTTTCATCTCTTCCGTATTCTTCCTGGCGCGATTAATGAGTTCCTTGATTTGAATCCCGCGTTTCCGTCTCGTCTTCGTCTTATAGCGCTTAGGTGTAGGGCGTAAAAAGACTGCGGCTTCCTCGGCTGTCATTCGAGATA
>NW_024013898.1:0-627 GCF_000499745.2 Eimeria mitis
GCAGCAGCAGCAGCAGCAGCAGCAGCAGCACCAGCAGCAGCAGCAACACACATACCCCCTAGACAAGGTATACAATCCTGCTGCTGCTGTTGCTGCTGCTGTTGCTGTTGGTCCTGATGATGCTGGTGGTGCGGTTGCTGATGCTGCTAGCGCTGCTGCTGTTGCTGCTGCTCTTGCTGCTGGTGCTGCTGTTGCTGCTGCTGTTGCTGTTGCTGCTGATGATGCTGCTGCTGCTCTCTTTGCTGCAGCTGTTTATTCTGCTGCAGCATTCATTTGCAGTGTATCTGCATCTCCCCTTATATCTGAACGCTGCTGCTGCTGCTGCTGCTGCTGCTCCTGCTGCTGCTGCTGCTTCTGCTGCTGCTGCTGCTGCTGCTGCTGCTGGCGCAGGGTTAGCTCTTCCTCTCTCAGGGCTGCAGCTGCTGCTGCTGCAGCCGGCGGAGACACGGCGTCTGCTGCCGCCGCTGGGTTTGCTGCGGCACCACAGCAGCAGCAGCAGCAGCAGCAGCAGCAGCAGCAATGGGGAGGGAAGAGAAGCAACAGCTGTGTGTCTGCTGCAGCGGGGTGTTGAGCAGCAGCAGCTGCTGCATGCTTCCTTGCTGCAGCGGCAAGCAGCAGCAGCAGCAG
>NW_024013899.1:0-627 GCF_000499745.2 Eimeria mitis
CGTGCTATCGCAACGCCAAAGAAGCCTTCGCCACACCGTGCCCGCAGACCTGCGCACACAAACTGCGAAGTCTCACAAAGCTTAGGCATACCGTTCCGATAGCTCTCAACCAAGTAAGGCCTACACACCTGTCCGTAGCCGGCACTGACTCAAACCAGGGAAAACGAACCAGACACACAGGTTGTGCCAATTGCATAATGATGCAGCTGGCAGAAGGGGGCATCGTTGTCGAATCGCTACTTGTTGGAAGATTAACGGCAGTCATATGCATGCTGACTGAGGTCCTCTTTCCGGTTTGCTCATGCAGCTTAACTTTGGAATGCTACTGAGATTTTGCAATGAATGCCGAGCTCGAGCAACGGCCAGTGAGATGTTCATATATTGACTGAAACAAATGCAAAATCGAACACAAACAGCTGAATTAATTTAGCCAGAAAAAAAACGCGTTTCTCCGCTACGGCAAACCCGAGCTTTGTGTTACCCGATTGTTGCGCAATGGGCTAGTAGTTCCGCTCCTCTCTGGGGAATCGCCATGCTCATTCGCTTAATATATGCTCGCCGCCTCACTGGCACCTTCCACTTCGGGCCCCTCCCCAATGACGCTATTTTGCTTCTCCGCAAAACACC
>NW_024013900.1:0-627 GCF_000499745.2 Eimeria mitis
ACAGCAACAGCAAAATGAAGACAGTATCGTCGTTGTATAGAAATGAAAGGCAAAGGGAATTCAGCCGCTGCCTGAGCATCGCTCGTCAGACAGAAGAAAATGCAGCAAATATAGCGGAGGAGACCGCATTGGTAGTTGCAGTGCCCTCAGACGGAACTGAGACAGATGTATGGGCTGAGGATTCCGCAAAAGAAGAAAAAGAAGAAGATATATTTCATTCATCTCATTTGCATGAACATGGCGCTGAAGACGAGGACATCGTCACCGAGCAGGAACAAGGAGCAGAAACAAACAAAGAAGAGGAACTCAATGACACCCTTAAAGACTTCCTTGATTGCATCAAACAGGTTAAAGGAACTGTTACAGAGGATGTGCAGGCAGTTAGCCGTGAGCTGGCAAAACACTCCGTTGGCGTTACCTCTGCGAAATCTTTTGCTGAGCTGCAGCACCACGTCAACGAGATCGTCCAACTAAGTGGTCCCGAGGTGAGCATAACTAAATAATTATAAATTAATATTATTTTTATTGTTATCATTATAACAGTTTATTATTTAAAGAAATACTATCCCCTGCCTCATTCGAGCCTTCAGCAAGTCTACAGGGGAGAGCGGGCCGTGACACTGCACT
>NW_024013901.1:0-627 GCF_000499745.2 Eimeria mitis
TATATATATATATATATATATATATATATATATATATATATATATATATATATATATATTTATATATATGCTATAGGGGCCCCTCCATTTTCTTTGTGGGGGCCCCCACTACATCAGCAGTTATAATAAGTAAGGGGTTTATTTGGTTCCCCTTTATATTGCCTCTAAGCAACAAGTAAACCTTCAGCTCATCTCTGCTGCTGCTGCTGCTGCTGCTGCTGCTGCTGCTGCTGCTGCTGCATGCATGCATGCAGCCAGACAAACAAAAATGCGTTCAACCCTAAACCCTCATACATTCATACATCTACATCATGGAGGTGCAGGGGCCCCCATCCTGCACCCTTACACAATTAAGAGGGAACAGCAGGGGCCCCCTGGGGGCCCCCTTCTATGAAGGGTGGCCCGGGGGGCCCCCTTGGGGGCCCCCCGTTATAGAAGGGGCCCCTGGGGGCCCCCCCGTTATAAAGGGGGCCCCAGGGGGCCCCAGTTGTAAAGGGGGCCCCTGGGGGCCCCCCCTGTTACGAGAGGAGCCGCTCGTTGGGGGCCCCCCATAAGGGGTGCTGGTAGGGGGGCCCCTTGGGGGCCCCCCTTGGTTGTTTTGTTTGTTGTTGGGGGGGGGGGGGGGGG
>NW_024013902.1:0-627 GCF_000499745.2 Eimeria mitis
ATATATATATATATATATATGCATTTATGTTTATATTTATATTTATATATTTATTTGTATTGTCTCTTTCTTTGTCTCTTTCTTCTTTATTTGTCTCTTTTTTTGTCTCTCTTTGTCTTTCTTTTTTATCTCTCAGCAGCAAATCCAAACAAATTCAAAGCAGCAGCAGCAGCAGCAGCAGCAGCAACTGTTGCTGCTGCTCTTGTCGTTACTGTTGCTGTTGCTGCAGCAGCTGCTGTTGCTGCTGCTGCTGCAGCATCCGTGCTCTGCCTTGGGGGCAGCTTTCTCTGTGGCTTGTATAGAGAGAGACTTTGTTTCTTTCTTGTATCTTTTCTAGGGTTTAGGGTTTAGGGTTTAGGGTTTGGGGTTTAGGGTTTGGGGTTTAGGGTTTAGGGTTTGGGGTTTGATTGAGAGCCCCTGTAGCTTCTATCTGGCCGTTGATAACAGAGGCAGGGGTCTAGGGTTTAGGGTTTAGGGTTTAGGTTAGATATCTAGGGTTTAGGGTCTAGGGTTTAGGGTTTAGGGTTTAGGGTTTAGAGAGAGGTGTTAGGAGGCAGAAGAAAGCGGGTAGAGCGTCAGAGGCAGCACAGGCTGCTCAGCTGTATATACATAAAATATATATATATA
>NW_024013903.1:0-627 GCF_000499745.2 Eimeria mitis
GTATACGTAGATGGCAATACGCGGTAAGAGGCAGAAGCGAGCGGAGATGATTTGTTTCGAGTACTTAGTACTATTGATGGTCATCCCAGGTATGTGCAACTGTGGTTGTTTTGCGGTGAAGCAAAATAGTTCGGGGGAGACCGTTGTAGCAGGTGGCAATTGCTTGGCCAGCATGGATTAGGCAAATAAGCATGGCGATTGCCCAGAGAAGCGCGGCGCTACTAGGTCATCGTGTAGCTATTGGGTAACACAAATCTCGGGCGAGCCGCAGCGGAGAAAACCGTTCGTTTCTTGGCTAGATACGTTTAGCTGTTTGTGTTCGCAGTTTGCGCAATCAATATATTAATAATACAATGCTCGTTGCTCGAGCATGGCACCTACTGCACAATCTCAGCAGCATGCCAAAATAGGGGTGGGTGCAGACGGGAAGGTGGCCCTCAGTCTGCACGCGCAGGACTGTCGTTAGTCTTCCAACAAAAGGCGTTTCGAGACGCATGCCCCCCTCTGGAAGCTGCATCGTTTTGCAATTGGTACGCTGTCTGCGTTGGTTCGGCGTCGCTGGTTTAAATCAGTGCCGGGTGCCGACAGGCGCGTACGCCGTACTTGGTCGAGAGCTATGTGAACGAC
>NW_024013904.1:0-626 GCF_000499745.2 Eimeria mitis
ACAAATGTCCATAACACGGTTGCCGAACATAAACCTAACCATATGTATTCCTTACACTACCCGCGCACTGTTCAGCAAGTGTGTCTTGCGCCCGGCTTGGGCAGGTGACCCACGTCAGTACAAGGGTTGTGGTATTTGGAAGGTATGCTCCTTCAACCCTTTCTGGTCTTTCAGGGGACTGCCATGCGTTTAGCGGTGGTGCCTGGTGTCTAATAGCACACTCGTACAGGTCGAAAGTGTCATGAGTGTTCCCATTATCATTTTGTTTAGAACTGCGGAGCAGAGCATGCTGTTCAGTGGAACAAGCACAATTGGGATTCTTGCATGCAATAGCGTTTGAGATGCCTGTTCGGCATTTAGGAATGCGGGGTATTAAGGGCACCGCATTCATCATCTTTGATTTGTGGGTTTGAGCATGCGTGTCTGTTTGCATGCGCAATATGGGACTTGACTGGACTTCCCTGAGCGAGCCTCCGTGGAACCGGCGGAGTATTTGTTTGGTTTCTCTCAAAATTTCAGGCTCAACATAGTTCGAATGTCTTTGTTTGGCATTGCAATTGGCGGCAGTCGTGCGAGAGTTTTCGGAGCGCTGGCCAAGTCCCGTCTACTTCGTTTAAATTCACGTG
>NW_024013905.1:0-626 GCF_000499745.2 Eimeria mitis
GTGGCTCAAGCCTTTTTCTTTGTGCCGGTGATGCAAGCATCTAACCATGCGCAGGCACAACACCCATACGGTATCCAGCAGAAACAAAAGCAGAAAAGATATTAATACGGTGAACAAATTCATAAAACAATAGAAACAGTATACACCAGACAGTAAGAAAGTAATGTCACGCTGCCTTAGAACCCTTAACCCTAAACCCTCAATTCAGTGCATCAGACTCAAGATCCTGTTTTGTCTACTCACGCTCTGAGCTTCTGGATGGCATTCAAGTACACGTCTGCTATCCTTTCGCCTGCAACAAAAATACAGATGTATATACACCACAGCATCACGACAAGTGTAGATAAACCACAGCGCCTAATGGCCGCAGGAGTAACACACCAATCACCCAGACGAAAAGCCATACAACAGCGTAGCAACAAATTCAAGCGCCCAGGATCACCAGAAGTACCAGCAACAGAAGCAGCGGTGAACCAGTTGCAGCACGAGGCCAGGCCCCAGCTGCTCTACCTGCCGAAGCTGCAATATCAGCGCAGAAAAAGCAACAGCAGCAGCAGCAGCTCACCGATTCCATCTTCTTTAAACTGGTACAGGAGAGCTATGCGCGAGGCAACCTGCGAGGGGAG
>NW_024013906.1:0-626 GCF_000499745.2 Eimeria mitis
ACAAATGTCCATAACACGGTTGCCGAACATAAACCTAACCATATGTATTCCTTACACTACCCGCGCACTGCTCAGTATGTGGGTCTTGCGCCCGGCTTGGGCAGGTGGCCCACGTCAGTACAAGGGTTGTGGTATTTGGAAGGTATGCTCCCTCAACCCTTTCTGGTCTTTCAGGGGACTGCCATGCGTTTAGCGGTGGTGCCTGGTGTCTAATAGCACACTCGTACAGGTCGAAAGTGTCATGAGTGTTCCCATTATCATTTTGTTTAGAACTGCGGAGCAGAGCATGCTGTTCAGTGGAACAAGCACAATTGGGATTCTTGCATGCAATAGCGTTTGAGATGCCTGTTCGGCATTTAGGAATGCGGGGTATTAAGGGCACCGCATTCATCATCTTTGATTTGTGGGTTTGAGCATGCGTGTCTGTTTGCATGCGCAATATGGGACTTGACTGGACTTCCCTGAGCGAGCCTCCGTGGAACCGGCGGAGTATTTGTTTGGTTTCTCTCAAAATTTCAGGCTCAACATAGTTCGAATGTCTTTGTTTGGCACTGCGATTGGCGGCAGTCGTGCGAGAGTTTTCGGAGCGCTGGCCAAGTCCCGTCTACTTCGTCTAAATTCACGTG
>NW_024013907.1:0-625 GCF_000499745.2 Eimeria mitis
TTTTCTCGTCGCAGCAGAATGAAGGCACTGCAGCAGCAAAAAGACAAGCAGCAACTCTTGCTGCTTCTCCGGCGTCTCCTACTTCAGCTATTTCAGGTGTCTCCTCACCACCTGCTGCTGCTGCTGCTGCTGCTGCTGCTGCTGCTGCTGCTGGGTCTGGGGGAGATGCATCAGCAGCAGCAAGAGCATCTGTCTCCTCGCCGCCATCAGGCTCAACAGAAGACCTTCTTAGTCTCGCGGATGTGCGGCATTGCTGCTGCTGCTGCTGCTGCTGCTGCTGCTGCTGTTGCTGCTGCTGCTGCTGCTGCTGCTGCTTCCCCCGCAGGCTCTTGCTGCGCCTCTGCTGCTGCGGCCGTTCCTTCTCATCAGACGTAGCGGCGGTCCCTGGAGATCTTCCTGCTGCTGCTGCTGCTGCTGCAGCAGCAGCAGCAGCAGCAGCTGCTGCTGCTGCTGCTTTGCCCCTCCTCGTGAGGGGACAGCTGTCTCCGTTGTCTCTTCTGGGGGTTGGGGGCCTCGATTCTGCTGCTGCTGCTGCTGCTCTGCAGCCTTTGGGACTTGTTGCTGCAGCAGCAGCAGCAGCACTAGCAGCAGCAATTGCTGCTGTTGCTGCTGTAGCTGCTGTTAC
>NW_024013908.1:0-625 GCF_000499745.2 Eimeria mitis
GAGTATCCGTGGAAGGAGCGCGATGGGCAGTTGATGCAAAAGCCATACAGGATGACATGTCCAGCCTTTTGAGCGATATACTTATCGCAGCGGGTACGCTGATCTTCAAAACGCTCGACTTACATATGTCCGCAGCCTATAACTTGCTTGAGCAGCACGTAAAACGATATCATGCGTGTTGGGAGACCACGCGCAATTGAACCATATTCCAGGCTATCTTCAATCCCCGGCAGTGTTGACGGCTGTCTATGTTCAGGTATGCTTGTTTATGCTGGGTCATTTACTCGAGAGTATCGTGAAGAGCTGAGTCGCCTGTGGCTGAGCGCTTGCCTCGAAGAAGGATTAAATACCCGAGGAGACTTTTCCCTGGCTCGAACTTTGTCAACACCGTCTGAGATAAGGCAGTGGTCTCTCGAAGGATTGCCGTCCGATCTAGCTTCAATTGAAAACGCTATTTTGGTCTGCAACTCTCCAAAACCCCCTCTAATTATTGACCCTGAGGACCAGGGTACTCGCTGGTTCAGAAAGCGTCACTTCAAAAGGGATTTCATGGAGCTTTCATCCAGTGACGCCGATGTTCTGCAATCCCTATCTGAAGCAGTCACTGCTGGGATGATTGTTCTTG
>NW_024013909.1:0-625 GCF_000499745.2 Eimeria mitis
GCAGCGTGGCTGGCGGCGGCCAGGGCGTTCTGGCCAGCAGATCAGAAGTTGGCGGACGGGCGAATCTGTCCTGCTCTCCACTTGCCCATGCACAGGGTGCAACGACGCTTCTAATGAAGAAGAAGGAGCGCCGGCATTTCGTGATCTTGGAATGCACGGAAGCACGGGCTGAAGGAAAGCCGCCGTCGAGGTACACAACAACAAAGAACCGCAGGAACACGCCCCAACCTCTCCAACTTCGTAAATACAACAAGTTCCTGAAGCGCCACACGATCCACAAAGAAATTAAATAGTTAGCCGCGAACTTGAACAGTGTTTCGAATGCAATATGTACCCGCCAATGGCCGGAGCTTCATTGTTTTAAATCCGGGGCGACGATAATGTGAACTGATTTTTCAGTTATCCGCGCGTAGAGCGTGGAACTAACCGGTCCTCGCTGGAAATTTAACTTTTTGAAAGCTGGGTCTGGAGCACTGCCCAGAAACTTGCACTTCTGCAGGTAGACTCAAGGGGGGGTTAGTGCGTGGGATGAAGCAAAAGTCACTACAGTTCTTTTTAGTAGTCGTGCCGCCTAGATGGGTTCGTGAAATTTGGTTTTCGTGATCACTTGGTACGGATCTGCGTT
>NW_024013910.1:0-625 GCF_000499745.2 Eimeria mitis
CTCTATATATATATATATATATATATATATATATTTGTGCATACAGGTGGCGTTACTGAAGAAGCACGGGTGCATGGTTCCTGAGAGCCGTTTACAGGCATTAGATGTGGCGCCATCAAAATGGGAGGAAGTAATAAGAAAAGCATTTGAAGCAAAAGAAGCAATATTACCTTTACAAAACACAGAAGTGATGAATATAAAAGCAGCATTAGATGAATTTAATAATAAAATTAATTTATTTAGAGAAGAATTCCTACAAATACCCCCTTTCAATCCTAATACTAAACCTATAGATGCTTATCTTTCTATTGATACTTCTTATCAACAATGTTTACGCCTAGAACAACAAGCAAGAGAACTAAATAACCTAGAAACTCTATTTGATATGGCCAAGTCACAACATAAAGAACTAAAAGACTCTAAAGAAGATCTTAAAACACTCAAGGTAATTATATTTTATTTTTTTTTATTTTTATTTATTTACTTTGTTCCTATATTTCTTTCTTTTTCTCCCTTTATTTGCGTGCTTGTTTCGTGTTTCTATCTTCTTTTATGTAATCACAACATAAAGAACTAAAAGACTCTAAAGAAGATCTTAAAACACTCAAGGTAATTATATTTTATT
>NW_024013911.1:0-625 GCF_000499745.2 Eimeria mitis
GTATATATATATATATATATATATATATATATATATATATAATAGAGCTATATAGAGACAGAGAAGAATGAATAAATAAAAATATTAAATAAATAAATAAAAAAAGACAAACAGAGACAAATGTAAACAAGTATATATAGAGAATAAAGAGGGAGAAAGAGAGACAAACACATACACCCTAAACCCTAAACCCTAAACCCTAAAACCCTAAAACCAACAAAGAGAGACAAAAGGAGACAGAAGAAGAGACCCTTATCAAGACATTCAAGCCACTCAATCCTAAACCCTAAACCCTAAACCCTAAACCCTAAACCCTAAGCCCCAAACCCTAAACCCTAAAACCCAAAACCCTAAACCCTAAATCCTAAACCCTAAACCCTAAACCCTAAACCCTTTCCAACCCCTAAACCCTAAACCCTAAACCCTCATAACTATAAGCATTGTCTCCTTCATCATCCTGAGTTTTTTGTTGTCTCCTTCGGAGACAAAAAAGGAGACAGTTTGTCTCCCTCTATCAAACGAAAAACCACCACTCCCTCAACCACCAGCTAGCCGCAGCTAGCTACAGCTAGCCACAGCTAGCTACAGCTAGCCACAGCTAGCTACAGCTAGCCACAGCTAGCTA
>NW_024013912.1:0-625 GCF_000499745.2 Eimeria mitis
GAATTGAATGGCACCGACGAACCCACCTGCATCAAACACCAAAGCGCTTGAATACCAGCGTACGCTACGGCTTCAACATTCATACCTCGACCGCATATAGAAATATTCGCGCGAAACATTTGGTCCTCACATATTGGCGAGCGGCAATGACACACGGAGAAACAAGTACGCATCGTGCACGGTGGCACTCGGGATACAGACGATCGTTTGCAGAACTGGAACGTGCTACAGAATAGATTGCTCAGCCACCTCTTCCCCTTGCGCAGTTTCCGAACATCGCCAACGTTGGATATGCTGCACTGAATATACCGGCGCTACCCGGATGTTAACGCTTCCTTCTGCAGACGCCGAAAAAGATTGTGCAGTGATTTGTATTTACGCCGCCTCCACAAATTGATCAAAAGCTTTGCGCATCGAATGCAGAACCTCGGACGGCTCATTTAAGCCTGACTGACTCAGCGGGCAACATTGACGATTTTTCACGGTGGCTACTGTGCAACTGCACATTCCTTTGCCAACATGTTGTCCGTACGGGCTGAACGCAACAGAACATGACGTTCAATACATTCTCCAAATGAGTATAGCTTTTTTCAGTATTGCGATGGACTGTTGTAAAAGCCCTTCA
>NW_024013913.1:0-625 GCF_000499745.2 Eimeria mitis
ATGAGAGTTGCTTTGTTGGGAACGGAGCAAGAGCACGGGAGGCCGCGGCCGACGGAGCGATCAACCCCAACTGTGTAAATTTGCATGGCCTTTGCACGAAGAAATGCGGAGCCAGTAGCTCATTGTGTTTTTTTTGTGTAGCGCAAGAAGGAAAGTGGAGCCCGCAGTGCAGGCTAGTACTTCCGGTTCGGGGAGATTCCCCAAGCTGTTTTGTCTCGGACGGGGTGCAATCTGAGCCACTGTAACTCTATTTTGTTTGCGATTGCTATAGGATGGCAACCTAGTCATTGCACCCCAACATAGTAGGAAGCGTCAGCTAGCTGGTTCTCAGGACGCACTGTGCAATCAGCTGCATCGTTTTGCAGTTGGCGTTAGTCCTGCAGTTTCTTTCGCTTGGAGTGGATGAAGCCGGTTCCGTTCATCGAGAGAAGTATATGTACCATTTTACGGAGAGCTAGAGTGCATGGATGTGTGAGCACAATGAGGCAGTGCAGTCAGTGTGCGCGCGCTAAAGGCCATAGGTTGGCGAAGCATTCTGTGGCGTTACGATCGCTAGCCGTTTTCACCAGAAAGTATGCCTGTGCCTGCAAACGGATCTGGCCTTGGAAGCCTCCGGTATTGCTAT
>NW_024013914.1:0-625 GCF_000499745.2 Eimeria mitis
TCTACAGAAGAAGAAAGCGGCGAGGGGAGTGGTTGCTCCGGGGGTTCTTCGGGAACCTCTGGAGGCACCGGGGGTGTCACATCGTCCTTTCGTAATTTCTGTAATATTTTTTGCTGCGAAGCCACGAGGGCACCCAATATAAACAGAATACTAAACACGCCCACTAACGCGAAGGCTGTAGCTCTCGGGGTGCCAGCTGCTGCAGCCTTGTTCCTCCCAGCAGCAGCACTGGATTCAACTGGTGCTGCAGCTCTCGGCTGCTTTTCATACACTCCATCCGTTCCCGAAGGAACTGCTGCAGCCTCCACGCTGGCTTTGTGTCCCGCCGCCATGGCGAAGATGTATCCCCGTTTCAGTGCTAGCTCCAGTCCTCACAACTGCTGGGGGCAATGCCTGCAGTGTACACGCAAAAACATATATATTATATGTCGCATACAATGTATTCCGCATAAGATTGTGTTTGGCCTCTACTAGCCGGAGGAACGAACACCAGGGGCAGCACTACAACACAAGCCATCATCGGCATGTAGGAGCAGCGAGGCGTCAGCTCTGAGACTCCCAGAGAACATTAAGAAATTCATATTGTGTTTTTATAGAATACAGGTGCGTGAAACAATCGAAATAC
>NW_024013915.1:0-624 GCF_000499745.2 Eimeria mitis
TTAGATGCTCCACAAGTGCAAATCGGCCTATTAGGACGTCTCCCACGGGATGTGTGCCCTTTGTGTCTATCCGTCGTTATTTTCAGAAAGTAAGCAGACCATGTGAGGAAAGGTTTGCAACGTTGCTCGTTAGGCTGCCTGGTGACGCTCAGGCGGTGACGCTGAAGGGGGCAGTAGTACCTCCGGTCTTCGACGTGCCCACTGCAAGGCATACTTGTTAGTACAGCATTGTAGCATCTCTATCCTATTGTGGGGCGTTCTCCATTGTGTCTTCTAGGACTCTTGGCAACGTTGAAGGGTTGTGCAGGAGTTTGCTAAGGCATGTGGTGACGTGCGCTTGGTCGAGGGAGCTTGCCTCTCGTGGTGAGCCGGAGACTCACCGCCGATTCCCTGATGACGTGGTAGTGAACGTTGCCGAGCGTTTTTGGTTTTTGTTTGGTTGCTTTGGCCGTACGAACACACAGGGAGGCGGCAGACAAAGCACGAGGTGCACTGGATGGCGTGGCGGTTTGGTCAGCGAACAGATTCGTAGGCGTAGGCACCTGACGTCTTGGACCTTGCGGGTGGAGCGTTAGTGTGTATCGGAAACTCTCGCTAAGATGAATTTGGCCGCTGCGAACAGTT
>NW_024013916.1:0-624 GCF_000499745.2 Eimeria mitis
ACGTCTCAGCACGTCGGGCATTCATCCGAGATGCTGATGCCACAGATACAATGCGCACATGACAGCTCCAGCAAGCTGATGCTCCGTGGCCTGTTGCTGTTTTTCATTCAGTCTCAACCCTACCTTCGCACTGCACTGATTGCGCCTGCGTTTCGCAGGCAGGGAAAAAACACATTCTAAATCAACAAGCGAAACCCGCCACTTTACCCACTTAAACTTCACACCCTCGCATCTAACACCCAACAGACACCACCTAGCTCATCGTCTTCTCATCTCACCGAGATAGCGGATATCCACACTCTGCAGAATTCATATAGCAACACCGGTCCCTGTAGAGCCACCGGCGCGCTGAATGAAACCGGTTTACATGCCTGGCTGTTGATGCAACTTTTGGTAGTCCCTGAATCGCGAATCAAGTCGACAAGATATGCTCTGTTTGCGGCATCTATTTCCTCCGATGATATCAGCTAGCTTTCCCTGCCTTCGACGGCTGCTGCACTGCACCAAATCATCGCATTCTCATGCAATGTGTTTGGTTCGTAACGTTGTGCGCATTCTCGCATGCCTTACAGCTGACAGCCATAGGCTTTATAATCTCCGGGCAACCGCATACCAGCGGTTGCT
>NW_024013917.1:0-624 GCF_000499745.2 Eimeria mitis
ACGGGAATCGCAAAGAACTCAGTGCAGCTCCCTCATAATTCCCGATAAACCCGAAGCATCCCACAAGCATGTCGACTTTCGCGGCAGCGCCCCTGCATCCAAAAGATGCGTAAGCAGCCCAAATACGCAGTTCAAATGCGCAGAACTCAGAAGCACACAAGACAGATGACTGGGAAAGCACTTTAGCTTTCGCTGCGGTTAACGACTCCATAATTCATGTCGCTGACAGTTGAAGCACCACTCGCAGCCAACGAAGGCAATGCGCGTATATGCGTGCCTTCACGATGCAGTGAAGTGGGTGTGAACAAACATATGTGCAGCAGGCTGCTGCAATTTGCTGTACTCCACTGCGGCACCAAGCGCTCACGTTTATTCGAATTACAGCTGCGGAGATACTATCCTAGAGCTTCATCAAAGGCTGGGCGAGAATAAAGAGCCGGTCGCTCCTCTGGCCGGCGGGTGATGCAGTGGAGTTTGCCTCCTGCGTCATGCAGCACCGAATCCCCCACACATGATCGAATGCCCGATGGGGATAAAGGCGGAAACAGTTGCTCGCAACCACACACGGAAAAAGCTGCCTTCAGCTTCAGTCAGCTACAGCCCAGGTGCATAGAGTGACAGGAC
>NW_024013918.1:0-624 GCF_000499745.2 Eimeria mitis
GGCGCTTGCGAATCTTGCAATATACTGTGCGTGTGTTTGTGATCTTCAGTATCTTGACATAGTAATCCATCTCCCTGCGTTCCCCGTCTGTAGCCGACGTTTCCCAATGCTCCTCACGAGACACTGAAATTAGTAGTGCATGCTAAAAACCGTCAAAAGAACTTTTTTTTTAGGGTGCTGTACGTGTTTCCCCATTGTTCTTGCGGATGCCATCGGACAGGACGATGACGCTGCCTCCCCCTCCCAAGAAGAGGCAAGTCTCTGTTCTGCATTCCTTGTTGGAATGCAGAACACAAAATGCCCAGTGAAGTGTTTATCGTCCGATGTGTACGATCGACACCCCAATATCGTGCTAGATCTTTTTCCCGTACGTTATTGCGCTTGCGGATGTGTGCTTTCATATTTCGTGTGCTGTTGTGTTTGCCAATGCTACTAAACAGAAGAAAGGGACTTCCGGCAAAAAGTCGACAACGAAAAAGGTAGGTTTCAAGATACTGTTCGTGCGTCCTTCTTGGAATCTTTGCAGTTTCAGCAGGAGGTGCCTTGTGCTGAACTGCTCAGCTGCGACGAGGTTATCTCGTCTCGGGCACTCCGGAAGGCGGTGTTGTATAACGCACTCGAACC
>NW_024013919.1:0-624 GCF_000499745.2 Eimeria mitis
GGCAGAACTCTGCACGACATCCGCGTCTTCTTTAAACCCGCATAACACAAACCCTAAACCCTAAACCCTAAACCCTAGAAACCCTAAACCCTAGAAACCCTAAACCCTAGAAACCATAAACCCTAGAAACCCTAAACCCTAGAAACCCTAAACCCTAGAAACCCTAACCGCTATACAGACTATTAACCCTAGGAACCCTATGAACGCTAAACCCTTTTAAGGGTTTAGGGTTTAGGGCTTAGGGTTTAGCTACCAAGGGTATATACGAGGGCTCCAAGGGTATACAAAGCATAAGGGTGCATGGGAGCCCCTAGCGGTACCCTGGAGCCCCGCGATGTACCCTGGGGGGCCCCTAGGAGGCGCTGGAGGGCCCCTAAGGGTACGCTGGGGGCCCCCTAGGTGTACCCTGGGGGCCCCCTAAGGGTACGCTGGGGGGCCCCTAGAGGTACCCTGGGGGGCCCCTAGGGGTACACTGGGGGCCTCAGCGAATAGGGAAGGGCCCTAAAGAGCACAGCTGCTCTTGCTGCAGCGGTTGCTGCAGCAGCAGGTGTTGCTGCTGCTGCTGTTGCTGTAACCCCCCGAAATTTCATTTGCACTGACAAGTGCATAAATAAACTAAAATAT
>NW_024013920.1:0-624 GCF_000499745.2 Eimeria mitis
ACGCAGAGATTATATACCCTAAACAATATATAGGCCGGTGCTTCAAAAGTTGTCAGGCATCTGACAGCGAATTCTCGCTTGTACACAGAGCTTCCATTATCAACGATACAAAAGAGGGAAGCGAACGCACCTACCTATGCAGCTGGACCTCTTATAAGAGTGACGCTCGTCTCCCGCTCTCGTGCTTAGAAACCAGCAGCCAGCTAGTGCACTAGGCAAGACATCTGGCAAACTGCTTGAAGGAACATATTTTGCCACTGGTGACTTGACTTTAGCCAGCTTCAGCGAAAGACCGCTCTAGGTGCAGGCGCCGAATTCTCGCC
This sequence comes from Eimeria mitis, assembly GCF_000499745.2. Taxonomy (NCBI): domain Eukaryota; phylum Apicomplexa; class Conoidasida; order Eucoccidiorida; family Eimeriidae; genus Eimeria; species Eimeria mitis. Next base: position 324 of record NW_024013920.1, read on the forward strand.
TTAACAAACACTTGCAACCAAGCTATCAATTGGAAAGGACATCATACACATCACAACTGCTGACTAAAGTGAAAGCCCTTACCCTGCAAGTGCGCATACCCTGACAAGGCGTCCGCATAAAGTTCAATGCCACCCAACGGATCATTTTCGGCGACGCAGATGGTAGTACGACGTCTTTGAAAAAGAAGGAAACGAGATGAGATATCGCTGATCACCTCGCATCTTTTGCATCTGCAAGCTGCATGCCCTAACCGGAAGCTAGCCTCCCAAGGAAACCGCCAGCTGTCTCACACTCAAGTTC
>NW_024013921.1:0-11092 GCF_000499745.2 Eimeria mitis
ATCTCCCCCCCGTGTCCAGCCATATGTCTCCCAAAACCCCACCCGAAAATAAAACCCCAAAGCAACCCTGATGCCCCACGTATTACCTGACCGACATGCTGCAGAGTCACTACCCATATTGTCTATGCAACGGCAGACGGAAGTGTATAGGCCTGCCAAATGGTGCATCGCAGCTGTGTTGGACTGCGCTGGCGTGTGGCACGTGTCTGACCGTTATAGGATGCCTCTGTCTGTTCGATGGCACTCGACGACTGCTGTAGCTGCTCCTGGGTAGCCCGCATGCGTTGCACTTCCTTTGCCATAGCCTGTCCCGTCTCCTGGAGCAGCTGCTGGCTGTGGGACTGAACATGGGCAGGCCTCTGCAAGGCTGGTGGGTTGAGGGAAGTATCCTCGTGTGGCTTCTGCGTCCCGCGGGAAGAGTTCACCTGCTCCCCAGTAGTTGCCTTAGCTCGAACAGGTTCCAAGCGAGGACCCCCGCTGCGAGAAGGACCTCCAGGCTGTGCATCTCTAGCAGACAAGCCTACTGTGTTCTGTGCCCTGAGACGAGAAACCGAGCACCAGCAAACTAAATGGACTAAAAAGCAGCAGAAGGTGAATATATGCGCCACGTAATCCCGAGGAGTTCCATTAAACCGAACTGAGCGTGCATATGCCTACCTCTCCTGGACGGAACATACGAAGTTGGCCATCCGCATTGTGTGAAAGTGCCGCTCAGTATTCTGCCACCAGGCAGCGAACTGCGACTTGTACCTGCACTCGTAGAGTCATACAAGTTGCATAAATACGCACCTAAGCAGGTGAAAAGGCAAAAAGAAGCAAAGGGTAGCGATGTAGTGATACTGATGGTCAGTCAAACAAAGAAGCAAATGCCAAACATACACAAGAGTTCACGCAGACACGCACTTACAGGGCTACACAAAAGAACATTTGATGTAGACCCATCTGCCGGTTAAAATGGCCCATGAAGATACCCACAACGCATATACGCGCATATGCATCTGCAGAACAGCTGGCATACGTGCACGTACAAAAATACATGCCCAAGCAGGCAACAATGCGGATAAGCATGGCTTGATGTACGAGCCTACGCTGACCTTTGTAGCGATGCAGGTGCAACGATCGGTGTAGAGAGGCATACAACTGCAAAAGATACTATAAATTGTAGGGATTCAAGTCAGTGTGTTGCAAGAACAAAAAGTTCTTTGTTTACTGAGTGCTAGCACACAGTCCCTAGATGGAAAAAAGCGATTATTGAATGTGGGCCGGGGTCGCAATGCGAGAAAGTAGAGAGCGACGGTGCGGCTGCGTACTTTTGCAGGCGTTGTTGGTGCTGCTTTAGTAGGGCGTCGAGCTCATGCAGCTGCCTGGGGTGAAAGGATTCTCTGTGTCGGGCATCCTCCGGGGACTGGGCGGAGCTGTAGGAAATGATCTTCTCAACAATTTGAGCCAAGTTCTTCGCAAGCTGCCCGTAGCGAGTTATACGTCGCGCGACACGGCTCCGGAACTGAAGTCATACAACCGGCACTGTGCTGGCGTATAGAAAGTTCCCCGATTAGCCTAGCCGTGGAAGTGGACGGCATCCGCGATGCGAAAAGGGGATAACTGGCGCATGGTGACATTAAGGGCGAACCCTACCTGGACCAGCTGCTGATGCTCCGTTACATCCGTGTTCGGTGCAGTTTCAAAGAGAGATGTAAGGGAGCCATCCAATGCAGCCAGGTCCTCCACGACGACATGCAACTGCTGCAACAAGTCCTTCAGCGCCATCTGCTCCTCCTGTTGACGCACGAAGAGCAGACACACCACGTCATTCCTCTTCTCAGTAGATAATACCCATAAGGTATAAGCTGAAGTGTAGCTATTGGGAAGGAAGGCTCAATATGCAGATGGATGAGCCGGAGAGCGAATACGGGCGGCATTGGGCAAACCACGGTCATGCGCTCACGAACAAGTGCGATGAATCCGCATAATAACGATTGCTACTCTCATACCTCAGCTGCATACTGCTGATTTACACTTTGATGGTAGTTTGGCTGCACTGCCTTGCGATGTTGCTTGCCCGCGGCCGCCATGCTAGCGTCAACTGGTGTAGGGTATGCCGGGGGCACCATGGAAGAGTGAGGAGAGGGCAAATAAGGCTTTAATTTCCAGTAAATGACGTAAAGAGGGTCATCCCTCTCTAGGACTCAGGGCGCCGATCACGGTGAAACGGCCGAAAGAGTTGGCTATCGCCTTCCTATACAGGGATACTCTTAGGTGTCTGCCCGTCGGTAACGGTGAAGTCGGGTGTGTGTCTACAAGCGCAGATTCTTCTGATGAGGCAACAGACGAGAAAAAACGCAGTTCCATCCTAAATTATGGTTGCTATTGAGAAGAAGTTCATAAACTTGGTCGCTTTCTTGCATTCCGTTCCTGAAGATTGTGGGAGATGCCGGGGCTGTCAGTTGGAGAAGCACAGTACAATGCCCTGGGGTTCCACAGGGTACCTACAGGTTTGTTGGAGTGTTTAATGTAGGATTTCAGGTTTCTATTCTACAAATTAGCGTAGTAAGTTATCCTTGAAAGAAAGGTATTATACGATAGAATCTGAGGATCTACACTGTGGAGCCTTGGGGTTCAGCAAGGCGGGCTCAGACACCCTAAAGTTTCTGAAAACAGCGAATGCACCCTATCGTATTAATATAACAATAAGTATTTAGCCCTGTGATAAGAGTAGGGGCAGCAATCGCTATAGAATCAACGTAAATGGAGTCAATATGCACCCGCAGTGCATTCTAGCTTAGAGAGGAGCAAAATGCTGACAAGTCCAATGGAATACAAAGGGATCACAACGATAACGACCCGTGACCCTAGAGGGGAAAGTAACATGCTGGCATTTGGTTTGGATTATGTTGGTAATTCGGCGGGTGAATAGATCTCGGAGAGTGCCGTGGGGTTTCCCCTACGGTTGCGGCCAGGGCTCGTTCCGCCAGCACTGGGGGGGTGCTGGCACCGCTCGTCGACCAGGCCTACACCATTTCGCGATCACTCTACATCACTCGCATAGACGCTACTCATCCCTCTACACTCCTGTGGAAGGATTAGTTGGCCCTTGCCTGTACTATGCTTATGCTACACGTTAGTTACCTACTATGTGTCGGGCCTAGCCGGCACTGGAGTGCCAGGAATTAGATATACCCGCCGACGGAGAGTTCTGCGCCGTTGCGATGAGCCAAATCAACTACAGCAACTCGTATAACAATCACAATGTAGTGCCCCGCGCTAAAATATTCCCCCCAACTCGTGGGCGATTGACGCCGTCAGACGTGCCTGTGCGTGGGTTACGCGCCCTCAGCCTTGCGTCCGAGTGCGTGCTGCCAGTGTAGCGATTTTATCCCACGTAGACTGAACACGAATGCTAAGCTACCGACACGTGCGTCTCGGCGACACGCGAATTCGCTCGGCGTGAAGCGTGGTTGCGGCGTCGGAGTGTCGGGCAAGTGTGGGGATGCTCCGCTAGCTCCCACGTAAGCCGTCCTTCCGGAGGCCTGTGCCACTTCACTAGCTAATGAGCAGTGCATATCCATTCTCCTCCTCATTGTTCCACTGTGTAGTCCAGGTCGTAACTAGTTGTTGCGTTTCCAAGTTCATCGCGCACGTGTAAGCAGCCCACAGCATTTTCCTCGCGAACCCTCCGGGGGTCGCGAGGGCAATCCGGAATCAGCTGTGATGTGTGAAAAACATGGTGACACGCATCAGTTGGGACAGGGACAAACGATATGCGACCTTACAAATCCGGCCAGTACCTGTAAAAGGTCCGCGAAAGCGAGGCTCGAAATTGAAGCTGTAATTCCGCGAGGGGAAGCTCTTGCTGCTGAGATAAGCTTTGCCCCCGACGTCCAACACCGGTATCTCGACAGTGGGTATCCTCATAAGTGTTTTGGTTCCAATTGGCCTTGCTGATGCGGTCTTGAGCTCGCTTGCACAGTTGGCTGAACAATTTGGTCATGGATGGGATGGGTGTAGAGACCAGGTCCCACAATGACCAGATTGGCAGCGGTGAGCGGATTTTCCATTAACATGACTTCGAACGGACTAAACTCCGTAGAGGAGTGGCTTGTACAGTTGTAGGCCAGTTCAACTGCCGTGAGGAGCCGGTCCCACTCTCACTCGTCAGGCTAAACGTATGTGCAGATCATCGGCCCAGGGGTTCTGTTTTCATGCTTTGCTTGACCACCTGTCTATGGACAGTATCCTGTAGGCATCGCACGCTAAATATTAAAACGGTTGCACAGTTGGCCCCCGACTTCCTTCCCGCTGAGAACGCGGAGCGCTATCGGTGACAAGGGTGTCAGGGGAAGCATGAACCAGATGATCTGCTAGCAGCCAGTTGGTATGCCCTATGGAGAACGCTTTAATACCAAGTCGCCCGAGTCGAAACTGACTGCGGAACGTCTTTGGTCGTAGTTCCTGGCTTGACGTTCCTGTGTTTTGCGCATGCATTCCCTCACTGCTGCAAGCTGTCTGCCGAAGTCAGAAGCCGCAGACGATCGGGGCTGGATTTCAACAGCGAGGTCGAGCGGCGGATCTGCGGGTGGGGTTTCTGTGTAGACCAGGGACGCCGGGGAGCAGCGGGTGGACGAATGCACTGTAGTGTTATAAACCCACTCTGCACAAGCAAGAAAGTCAAGCCAGTCAGATGAGTTCTGTTGGGTGTAAAGTCGCAAATACTGCACCAGCGTGCGGTTAGTTCTTTCGGTCTGGCCGTCTGCCTCCGGATGGTTGGCAGTGGTCATGTCGTGGTCGATGCTGAACTGTTGCATGAGGCTAAGCCAGAAGGCGCCAACGAACTTCGGATCCCTGTCGGTAATGATGCTTTTTGGGAAGCGTTGGAGCTTCTACACATGATTAATGAATAGTTTGAGCCACTCCTTCCGCTGTGACCGTGCTCGAGCAGTGAATAAAGTGAGCNTATTTGCTAAGCCGATCCACCACAACATATATACTATCATGGCATCTGACGGGTGGTAAGCCCACTATGAAATCCATGGAGATATCCGTCCAGATCCTACCGGGAATAGGGAGGGTGTGCAGGAATCCGGGGTTGAGCGTGTTTCGTGGTTTTTGTTGCTGGCAGTCCGGAGAAGAGAGTACGTATTCCTCGCCAGAGGGGCCCATCCTAGGCTACCAGAAGGACCTGGCAACACGCTCTAGCCCCGTGTTTAGCTGGCTTGGCGTTCACAGCCCCAATATCCATTGGCTCCAGATCGGGATCATTCCCAGACCCCCTTTCTTCCTTTTCGGCTAAGGATGTGGATGTTGTGTTTCTCCTTACCATCCTACGGAGGTACTCCATCATCTCAGCGAGTTCCACTTTTTCGCCCCTCATTTCCATATCTGTGGACTGGCCAGTTACTGTTTGCCTCACACCAGGGGACAGCCCCGCTATAAACCAATTATAGTGGAGTTCCGTATCCACCATAGGATTTCGGTTCACCAAGGACTGGTATTTCTCAATGTAGCGCTCTATTGACAATTTTCCCCGTTTAAGCTTTCTTAGTTGCGCCACAGCCTGCTCCCCTGCAGACATCGGAATAAACCCGCAACATAGCGCGTCCCGGAAGGCCTGCATGGACCTGACGTGCGCCGCGAACGTGGAGCCGTCGCTTAAGTGTAGCCACCATCGCCGTGCATCCACTTCTAACAAGGAAGAGGCCAGGAGTAGTTGGAATTCTTCTGGGGCATTTTGTAGGCGGAGGTATAAGTCTACGGAATTAAGGAACTCCTCTACGGCCTCTGCATCGCGCCGCCTNTGCAACTTACCAAGGCCAAGTGGGGGCTCGTGGGCTATCAGTAGGCAGACCACGCCACATCTGTAACACATGGCGACCGTTTACCGTGGTTACGTGTGTCCCCTAAAATGGGCCCGTGGCCTTTATGTCACTAGATCTACGGATTGCGTGCCAAAGTAACGTCAGGTTTCTGTTATTCCCGGGGAAAATCCTAAATTTACGGAACTTCCGATGGAAGGATCGACCAGAATCGCCTTCCTCCACCAGTATCTGCTTGTCCCTGCCAGGTGCGGGCTACTGCCGGCCATTCGACCCGGCACCAGGTGCTACGGTCGGACCGCAGGCGAGACCTGGCTCTAGACTGTAACGCTAGTTCTCTGGCCTTTATCTAACCAGAGACGAGCCGCAATGAAGGCAAAGACATAAAGCAAGAGTTTCCCAACAGCAGCTGACTTCCTTCCGCCGTACCTAGGCATCCTGGGCGTTGAACCCAGGGCCAGGGTGTCACGGGGAGGAGGCAGCCCGAAATGGGNGCGCTTACGCGCAGCATGCCAAAGCCGTCGATAGGCTCCTGAGCTAACTCTGCGCTAACTCATGTTACACTAGACTGCTACACCTCTAATATACTCATAAACCTACTAATATTGCTGAATTCTTCTTATACATGAGGCAAGGTAACCTTAGACCTCGAATATCTCACAGTATCCACTCTCTATCTTACTCTTAGGCTACCGCAACCGTGGGCAATGTAGCGCCTGTGCACTACAACATCACTCTACAGTTATTGTTGCTGCTATTGCTGCCTTACTGCATGCTTTACCGTTGTAGACACTTATGAAGCATTTGTTTTTGCCTGCAGGCAACCCATCAAGGCCAAATTAATGTTCCTGTGCTAACTGCAGACAGGCCACGGTACACATCAGACAACCGATCCAGCACGGTTACATCCGTATAATCTGCCTGCACGGCAACCCAAGGAGCAAATATCCCTGAGGCCCTTCTTGATGTATGCACCTACAGAGTATTCAATCGTAAAAGACTAGCTTGGCTGACAGAAGCCTGCATACGCACGAGGATGATACATGCGCCGACTACTGAAAGACCCTCGCGCAGCGTTATGCATCCCACAAGGTTTTACACTGTAAAACTTAACGAATAAGCTATATATAGCGCATAAGCTGATTACATGTAATCAGCATCGTCTGCGAAGAACAGTTAGTGAAAAAATGCTGGTATATGACGTTTCACACTACTCAGCCTATTGCTTCTGACAAGACCTGCAAGACATGCACACGCGACGAACTTTGCGACACAGCTGATAGCGGACGCTGCATATTGACTTTGGTCTGTAACTAAAAAGATGTTTGGATCACTCGATGTTTGAATTTGAGCTTCCGGAGAGGTTATCTTCGACCTGGGAACGCTCACCCCTGGTCTGTAGCGGGAGGGAGTGAGTGCTACTGGCGACAGCCGCCGGTCAATAGTTCTCCCTCCTCCCAGTCTTTGCGCTCGGCTTCATTAATCTGGATCCTTGTTATTCCTACATAGATAGGTAGACATTGGCGAGACAGGGAGGCTCCAAATACACAGTGCAAGCCCTTGAGCGGATCCGTGCAAGCCATTCGACACTCACGATTCTTGCGGACTGGGCCACTTTCTCCGTATGATCTTGAAGGGGATTACAAAGGCCTTGGGGAACCAATTCACCTTCTTCAGCGATGGCAGAACCTCAGGAAGAGTTCCTGCGGCAGCTATCCAGTGGAGTGCCTCCTGCAGGAGCCGGGGACTGTTGCGAAGCCTTGAATGCAGCGGCTTCAGATATTGTGCTCCGCCGCTTTAGCATCCAGAGTCTAAAGAGTAGACGCAGCTCCGTAGACAAGGGTTCTGCGAGTTGCATGGATGGCGCAGACGACGCAGGTCTCGGGAGGGGCGAAGGCACTTCCCAACCAGAGTCCGATGAGCAGAACCCGACGTATGAACGCCTCAAGAACCTTCCCTTCTGTCAGCCTGTCACAATCACCTTTAAAGATGTGTCCTGTAAGTCTGCACACAACAACAGCGCGGGGTAGGAGTCACGTTATAGTCACCTTGGTAGTCGGCGGCGGGGACGACAGCCGAAAGGATGATTGTGCGTTGCAGNCACAACATCTTTTTCTGGCAAAGGAATGCGTGAAATTTAGCTCCTCTGCACAGACTCAACTCTGTCCAAATGCACATGCGCATGTGGTAGTTTTTCAAGCGTGTGCCAGTTTGGCATTTGCTTTCCTGCTGTCTCCTGAACTCATAAGACGCATGCTTTTGGGGGCTGACTGTTGCGCGGAGGTTACTACATAACACTGGAGTTGTGACGAAAACTCTACCACGTTGCTGCCATTTGTAGTCCTGTGTTCGCAGTGAAGGTAAATGTACCGAAGCGGTTCACTGGCGCCCTTTCCTTACCCGTTTTAAACCAAATTGCAAGCGCCGTTACACCGCCGCAGACGAAGACACTCCTTCAGGGAGTTGACGGGACCGTAAAACCGGGGGAAATGGGTGAGAATGGCTGGCTGTTACTCCCACCGGCCGGTTGTTCATACACACGAAAAGGAACCCAGAGATGGCAGGAACCACGTTGTCCTATTGGTAGTAGTCTCTGACCGCGTCCTTTCAAGCCGGAGATAGGGCTTTGTGACAATTTCTTTTATGGATCGTTTTCCGCAGTTGCACTGATGGGGGCCAGTGGGGCAGGAAAGTCGACTCTTCTGAACGGTAGGCCTTAATCACGCACGCACGTGCCTGATCCTGTGAATCGGGAAGAAACTGTCAGCTAGCAGAAGTAGAAAGGAGACTGAACAAGAAACGCGCGGTCTACGTACGAATCAGATTATGCACCGGAATACGTGCTTAATCGAGGCTTTTCTGTGCTGGTGTACTATATTCTGACGCGTTACGTGTTTTAATACAAATGAAGCTGGTAGTGTCAGTGTAGGGAGCGGCTGGTAAAGTTGTTGGCGTTGCTTGCAGTTCTAAGCCGCCGTATCGTTAGCAATGGAGGGTCCGTTTTGTTCAACGGGAAGTCGCTGGGACCGGCCGAAGTGAAGCGACTATGTTGTTTCATTCAGCAAAGCGACTGCTTTTATGGATTTCTCACCGTGCAGGAACATCTGGACTGCGTGGTGCGTTATGCTTCATTATTTCAGCATTGGCGCACGTTACATACGTTTAAAAGATGGCACACACACGACATACATGCATATGCGTAATATCACCCAACATTTGCACAGGAAGGTGCGGGAACCTTCAGTATCGCCCTCGTTATGTTGTGGCATATNTTGAGGACTGGGCAAAAAAAGGAACAAAGGGCCAAGCTGGTTGATCGTTTGGTGGAACTGTATGGCTTGGCAAAAGTCAAAGACTCTAGAATAGGGAATCTGCAGATGGCAGCGAAGAGGTCGGTGTTCACGCTATGTTTGTGTACGCGCTCCATATGGTCGCTCGGCTGGACTCCCCGCTAATTTTTCCTGAGATTGCTCGCTGGATTGCTTTCCACTTAACCTCCGTAGAGAAAGGTTGTGGCGTTGGAGTTGGATTTAATGCGCGTGATTGCTGTGACCGCAGAGGCATCAGCGGGGGGGAAAAGAAGCGCTTGAATATTGCTACGGAAATGATGACGAGTCCGTCGGTTATATTTGCGGACGAGCCAACCACTGGTCTGGACTCCTTAATAGCTGAAAATGTCATGAACATTTTCAGGCTGTTAGCGGATCGCGGTGAGGAGCGCTCTTCTTGTTTGCCTTGTTTGCTTCTTTTTGGGTTTTGACAGCGGATACGCTGCGTGAATTTGATTCATCAGGGATACGGAAGAAGTTGTGTCGTCCTAGAGCCTCGTTGTACGACTTTTGGCAGAGATAATTTTCCCCGCTGCATCTGATGTTTGCACAGGGAGAACTATTATATGCACAATTCATCAGCCGAGTTCAAACATTTTCAACATGTTCACAAAGGTGCTCCTGCTGAGTCGTGGGCGCTTGGTTTTCTACGGGGACCGTGAGGCAACTCTTCTATACTTTTCACGTCTAGGCCGGCCCTGCCCGCCATTTACGAGTGTACCAGAGTTCCTTCTTGAGCTTCTTGTAAAGCAGCAACTTAACCTGGGGGATCCTTCGGAAGATTTAAGCGATTTAACGCCTGAGAGGTATGCATGTGTCCCAAAATAGTAGAGCACATTTGTTGTGGTAGTTGTTGCGTTTTATCTCGCCAAACGGAGCTTACCTAGTGATGTGTACTCATAAGGGTGGAGCGCCGTTGCTGCAATCAACTCGCCTACAACGTATACACGCTCTCTTGATTTTTCGTCGCCTGTGACGTGGGGTTGTGAGCTCCTGCGGCCCTTTGTGCTATCTGGAAACGGTATATTGCGCTCAGTTCATGAAACCTACTGATTATTTAGGTTGTAGATAAAGACCAGGAGAAAACATAGTTAGGCGATCTCTCTTAGTGACTGCATGCACAGTGAAATGGGCCGTGGAGTGTTTTTTGTGCAGACTGGCAGAACATTGGGAAAAGACGGGCGCAGCCTTTCTTGCTGAATGGGTGAGTGCGCATGCATGCATAAGCCGTCACCAGCAACTTGATGCATGCAAATATCCAACAGAAGATCGGGGATTCTAATGAGTTGCAAGCGCTTGAAGGAAGCAAGCATGCGCTGGTATGCTGACGTGCAAGTTCGTATCCTTGCTGCTGGACCGCAGGAGAATGTCCGAGATAAGCACATTCAAGCCATGCAGGACGCTGGAGCATTTCAGGGTGGCCAGGTAATTTGGTTTTNGTCCGAGATAAGCACATTCAAGCCATGCAGGACGCTGGAGCATTTCAGGGTGGCCAGGTAATTTGGTTTTTCGCAATATCTGCTTCCTTGGTGCTTCACGGGGCTGGAGGGGGCAGTTTGTTTGTGCTTTGCATGCACAAGCGAACATGCCGCACTGTGTAATACTCACGTGGTATTGCGTAATAGTTCACAGTGCATGCTTCCTGTGCTATGCCTCGTATCTTCCTAGAACGCCAAGTCTACTTCCTTTTGCCGCTTCCGCTTGCAAAGGCAGACGCTAAATTTCTAAATCGTCTTTTGCTTGCCCGCAACATTCCATCTGTGACTAGTTGCCCGTAGGAGCGCAGTTGACTTATTGCTGGTGCTGGTCAGATTCGCGTGTTTGCTGTCTCTTTCTCAGGATTTTGCGAATAGCGAGACTGGTGAGTATCATATCATCCCACACATGGGGCTGTTCGGCTTCCAGCCGCACCGACCACAAATCACATGGGCGAGTGCTGCTCCGGAGAGGGGC
>NW_024013923.1:0-624 GCF_000499745.2 Eimeria mitis
TATATATATATATATATATATATATATATATATATTATATTTTTTGTGTATAAGGACTGCTCTGCCGTCTATAGTACACTTCTCAACTCCTCTAAGCAGACAAAATACCTCAGCAGCAGCAGCAGCAGCAGCAGCAGCAGCATCAAAAGCAGCAGCAGCAACAGCAGCAGCAGCAGCAGCAGCTGCAGCAGCAGAAACAGCAGCAAGCAGCAGCAGCTGAGCGCCCCCCCAGCAACAGAAACGGCGAAAATAATTTTTAAATACAAAAAAAAAGTTTTTGGTTTTTTTACTGCGTTATAAATAAAATAAAATAAAATAAAATAAAATAAAATAAAATATAATAAAATAAAATAAATAAAACAAAAAAGACAAAATAAAATAAAACAATAAAACTAAAAAAACAAGAACAGAAAAAACTCTGTCTTCATAGCGAGTTGTGGGGTGTACATGCACGTACACCCCAAACCCTAAACCCTAAACCCTAAACCCTAAACCCTAGAGGGTAGTGCATCTATAAAATACAAATAAATAAATTAATAAATAAATAAGAAATAGAAACAAAGGAAATGTATCCTAAAATAAACAAACAAATGCAGAATATATATATATATATATATATATATA
>NW_024013924.1:0-624 GCF_000499745.2 Eimeria mitis
TTAGATGCTCCACAAGTGCAAATCGGCCTATTAGGACGTCTCCCACGGGATGTGTGCCCTTTGTGTCTATTCGTCGTTATTTTCAGAAAGTAAGCAGGCCATGTGAGGAAAGGTTTGCAACGTTGCTCGTTAGGCTGCCTGGTGACGCTGAGGCGGTGACGCTGAGGGGGGCAGTAGTACCTCCGGTCTTCGACGTGCCCACTGCAAGGCATACTGGTTAGTACAGCATTGTAACATATCCATCCTATTGTGGGGCGTTCTCCATTGTGCCTTCTAGGACTCTTGGCAACGTTGAAGGATTGTGCAGGAGTTTGCTAAGGCATGTGGTGACGTGCGCTTGGTCGAGGGAGCTTGCCTCTGGTGGTGAGCCGGAGACTCACCGCCGATTCCCTGATGACGTGGTAGTGAAGGTTGCCGAGCGCTTTTGGTTTTTTTTTGGTTGCTTTGGCCGTACGAACACACAGGGAGGCGGCAGACAAAGCACGAGGTGCATTGGATGGCGTGGCGGTTTGGTCAGCGAACAGATTCGTAGGCGTAGGCACCTGACGTCTTGCACCTTGCGGGTGGAGCGTTAGTGTGTATCGGAAACTCTCGCTAAGATGAATTTGGCCGCTGCGAACAGTT
>NW_024013925.1:0-624 GCF_000499745.2 Eimeria mitis
CAGCAGGGTTGCCGGGCTCGTGCAAAAGCGACGGTTGATTGAGCAGTAGAAGTGTCTGTGAGTGCTTATCGATGTTTATTGAGAAAAAACAAGAGCAAGCCCCCTTTAAGCGTTGTTAGTTCTGTTGTGCCGCTGCATCACATGAGAGATCTGAGTGTATGTAGCAGTTTACTTGAGTGTATCCGTTTACTGATGCCTGCTCTAGTGAATACTCACTACAATCACGACAAGAATGCTGTGGTTGTTGTGAAATGAGTGAAGGCTGTATGAACACTGGAAGTTTCTGTGACTGCTTATTGATGTACATTGAGTATAAAATTGGTGAATGCATTAAACATTCTTTACGAAGTGACAATTCGTATATGACTATAGGGGAGACTGTCCTGAGCCTTGGGGCAAAGGTATTGCAACATGCTTCGCCGTCCCCTGTCCCACCCCCAAATGCTGCAGTGGCAGCTCTAGTAGGGCTTCAGAACAGAAGAATCTTGGGAAAGAAACTGAAGGAAGTAATTTCCTTTAACCTTTGTTACTTTGTTCTGTCGTTGTATCAGTATGATAGCTAATGCTTGCCAGCTGGCTCAGCTGTGGCTTTTTAAGGATGCGCCCCACAGTAGTCTTTCAGAA
>NW_024013926.1:0-624 GCF_000499745.2 Eimeria mitis
TATATATATATATATATATATATATATATATATTTATATATGCAATAGGAGAAAGAAATACATAAATATAAATATAAATAGATATAAATACACATATAAATATATAAATATATATATACATAAACAAATATAAATATACATAAGTAAATAAAAACAAGAAAATAAACAAAACAAACAAAACGAAAAACAAAACGAAAAACAAAACAAAAAACAAAACAAAAAACAAAACAAAAAACAAAACAAAAAACAAAACAAAAACAAAAGAAAACAAAAACAAAAAAAAAGAAAAAAGAAAAAAAAGAAAAAAAAAAAAAGATAAATACCTATCTGCTGCTTCTGTATGAAGGAACTGAGGAAAGACAAACGGCTGCCGCGGCAGCAGCAGATCTAGATAGCTGCTGTCTCCATCGGGGAGTTGCTGCTGCAGCACCAGCTGCTGCTGCTGCTGCTGCTGCTGCTGTTGGTCTGCAAGAGGGGGTGCTGCTGCAGCAGACGGTCCTGCTGCTGCTGCTGCTGCTGCTGCTGCAGGGCGTGATGCGGGTTCTCTCCTAAGCGACAGCAGCAGCTGCTGCTGGTGCTGCTGCAGCACAACGTTGCTGCCTGGACTAGCAGCAGCAGCAGCAG
>NW_024013927.1:0-623 GCF_000499745.2 Eimeria mitis
TAAATAAATAAATAAATAGAATTAAATAATAAATAAAGTCAAAGCAAAAGTGCACACCCCGCGATGATGCTGGGGTGTACATGCAGGTCGGTGGATGCCGAGCAGCAGCCATCAGTATAAAAAAGAGAAAAGAGAAAAGAAGAAATAAAAGAGAGAAATTTGTGTTTAAATAAAATAAATAAAATATTAAAATAAATTAAACCATGAAACAGAGTTAATCCATAGTTTATACGTTTTATTTTTTCTCTTTTTCTTCTTTTTTTATTTTTTTTTTTTCTCTGTTTCAGCTGCCCCCTGCTGCTGATGCTCCTCCCCCCTGCAGATACTGCTGCAGCAGCATCTGCTTCGTTTCCTGCTGTCTATACACCCCATTGCAGTGCCACAGTTTCCACGTTCTATCAAACCCAGCACTCGCCACAACTTCTCCTCCTCCTATTTCTTCGTTTCTATCACCAAACTCATCTTCTCTATCCCTGCTGCTACCACCACCACCACTGCTGCTGCTGCTGCTGCTGCTGCTGCTGGTGCTGGTGCTGGTGTTTGACGTTTGTTCTTGCTCTGTGTGTTCTAGTTTTTGTATGGGGTGTGTGTGTATATATGTTTGTTTTTTGTTTGTTTCTCCG
>NW_024013928.1:0-623 GCF_000499745.2 Eimeria mitis
AGTGGCGCGGCTGACGATGCAGCAAATATCCCAAACATCATTCTACCGCTTCGCAGGTGCCCGAGAAGCACAGCAGTTCAACGCAAACTCGTCACGCAGCCAGATGGACTCCCAAATGCACAGCCGCCTTTTCACGCCTGGCTGAGTTTCGACGCAAAGGAACGACCTACTGTCTGCATCAAATCAAGTCATTGCCACTCCATCGCTTCTTCATCCCCCGACGCACGGACCAAAAACCGCCAAGGCGTGGTTAGTGCCCTTCGCCACTGAAGTGACACGATCGGCAAAGGCACAGAGGAAGATACGCGTCAAATCCTCCCAGCTCAAAAAGCGCAACTACGTCGGTGCCGGCAGAGGAACACCTTCACCCCACCTCGGGTAACAGTCCTCCCTGCGGCTGCAACAAACGCGAGCAATGCGCCCATATGCTGCAATAAAGCAATCCACCTGTAACCTGCACAAATGCTGCCGCACATGGGGAAGTCACGACAGAATCCCGTGGATGCAATGCAAACCGCACCGCTACATATCTCGCTAAACAAAAACGCGCCTCCACACTGCTACTCTGCCGCTAAACCCACGCATCCACTTCACGCCAACTCTTCGCCGAAATACAACAAAAC
>NW_024013929.1:0-623 GCF_000499745.2 Eimeria mitis
GCCGCCAACACCCAACAAGAGTCCTACGGCAACGAACGGTGACCTTCCAGCGCCCAAACCGCCCTCCCCAGTTCCTTCTCTCTGCCCACACCAAAGAAACAGCCCTTCGCCGTCCTCCTTGAGACGTGGATAAAGCCGAAAGAAGCATAAGAAGAGCAGCTGCAGCGCCCTAAACATAATCCCCAAGATTCTCTGCAGAACACACAAACACAACACCCACAACTATGCTGCCAGAAAGCAGCTCCATCAGGGGAACAGATATCCAAACGCTCAAGGTATTTGTCCCCAGCACGATGACCCTTTGCTTCTCAAACATCCCTTGCAACCAGCGAGCCTCTCTGTCGTGCAGGTGAAGCATCCAGGATAGCAAGGTCTACTGTCCGCACAGAAAACCTCCCATTGCCTTCACAACCCAAGCTGCAGCATCCAAAATTTGTGAGGTTGTTCTACCCAACGCTTAACGCACCCCACTGCTGCGCCAGAAGCAAACAACAACTAAAATTACAATCCCGCTGCGTTGTGGCAAAACCAACCCGCAGTTCACCGTTCCCAAGCCGAAACTGCCACATCAATTCACCGACAACCCCAGCACCGAACAGCGCAAGCTGCTTTCGCGCTCCACT
>NW_024013930.1:0-622 GCF_000499745.2 Eimeria mitis
ACGTGGTGTTGCACATGGGAGACTATCGATGGTCGTCTAACATGACACGCTCCAACAAGGGCGCCCCAGTGCAGTTCCTGTTAGGTTTGCATTTTGGTTCGTCTGCTTTCCGGTCTCGCGATGCCTTCTCGGGCGTTGGGATCGCTCACTGGTCTTCCCAGGATATATGCGCGTGAAAGGCATCCCGAGCTGCGGGGACGCGAAAGCATTCAAACGGAACGACTTGTAGCGCGTTTGAAGCATGCCAAGCAAAAAAACGTTGTTGGGGCGGCTATGGACACTGTCACTCTTCAGGATGTATGAGAGCAGGCATGCGTGGATGCGAGATTTATAGTGCTGGACATTTAGGAGAAGCCGAGGCCCCTTCGGCTTCAGCGCCCTCGTCTTTAGCATTTACTAAGGCGAGGTGTCTCGGCTCTGCGAAATACTCCTTCCAAACGGAGTCTGACATACAAACACTATGAGGGAACTAGAGCTACAGAGTATCTGCAGTGCAATACGTGTTGCGAGGCAGTGCCGTCTGAGCGATTGCTTGCGTCAAGCGCGCAGTTGTTCGTTCCTGTATGCTGAAGCCTATCTTTCGGTAACCTGAAGTAGGGAAGGGCGGGCCACCGAAGACACA
>NW_024013931.1:0-622 GCF_000499745.2 Eimeria mitis
ATATATATGTATATATATATATATATATATATATATAACATATAATATATATAAGGTACACTAGATACATTATATAATAGATAAAAAACATAAATAAATAAAAATAAAACAGATTGCTGTCTTCTTTATATATTCTTATTTATACAGAAAAACAAAACCCCCACAAACAAAAACAAAAGTGCTGCTGCAGACAAAAACGGAGAGACGTCAGCACACCCAGCAGCAGCAGCAGCAGCAGCAGCAGCAGCGGCAGCAGCAGCAGCAGAAACAGCAGCAGCAGCAGCAGCAGCAGCAGAAGCAGTAACAACAGCAGCAGCAACAGCAGCAGCAGCATCAGTAACAGCAGCAGCAGCAAGAGCAGCTGCAGCGCAAGAGTAGCAGCAGCAACAGCAGCAGCAGCAGCAGCAGCAGCAGCAACAGCTGCAGCAGCAGCAACAGATTTTGCCTAAATTTCTGAGCCGCTGTTTGACTCCAAAAAGAAACAATGGGGGGATTTCTGCTGCTGCTGCTGCTGCTGCTGCTGTTGCTGCTGCTGTTGCTGCTGCTGTCAGCTGTTATTAACCTGGATAAACCATGCAATGTTTAGTCGGCAGCAGCAGCAGTTGCTGCTGCTGCTGCTGCT
>NW_024013932.1:0-622 GCF_000499745.2 Eimeria mitis
GGGTATAGTGGAGTGTAAGGGTGGGGGTTGGCGTCTCACTTCTTTTTATTGTGGGGGACGAGCAGCAGCAACAGCTGCTGCTGCTGCTCCTGCTGCTGCACCCATCGGCTCTTATATTCCTAGATTACTCATCGCTTACTATAGAAATCAATGCATGCATGTCTTCGCTGATGAAGCTTTTGTTGCTGTTGCTATTGCTGCATGCGCTAACAGCAGCAGCAGCTGCAGCAGAAGCAGCAGCAGCAGCAGCAGCAGCACGGGGGCTACACTAAAGAAAATAAATGAAAATGTTTCGTTCTTAATGTCTCTTTTGGGGCCCCAGTTTGTCTACCCCTCCAAGCTAAAACAAAATAAATTAGAGGAAGTAAGATAAATATATTTTATTTTATTTATTTTATTTTACTTTTTTTTTGTTTTGCTGCTGTTTTGTATTTTCCTTCGCTTTTTTTCTTCGTTTGTCGCTTTATTGTTTGTTTTGTTTCTCTTTCTTCTCTTATTTTTTATTGTTTGTTGCTCTCTTTGTCTGTATAAATAACGTTACGCATATACTAATAAACGAATAAATAAATAAATAAATAAAATATATTTTTTTATATTGTTCTATCCCTCTGTGTGTGTGTGT
>NW_024013933.1:0-11088 GCF_000499745.2 Eimeria mitis
ACATCTTAAACGTGTGGGTGTGACGTCCTCTGGGTTGTCACAGAAGCCTATGTTGACGTGCGGGCTTTCCGCAGGGGATCATTCTAGAGCGTGCCTTGGTTAAGCTAAGGCAGCGGCCAAAAAGATGTGCAGCAACTGAAATTTATAGAGAAGTCACTGCTTGTTTCCGCATTTTACGCCTGGTGAACTTGAGCGGCGGGTTACGTTGTTTTTCCGGGAACAGTCAGTAGGTACCCACGCCAGCAGACACAAATGCGCTTCTTTTTGTGCCATATGGAAGGAGAATGTTCTACGCTAAAACAGCTCAGAAGACTAGGCATGTGCGAGTGTTTTCAAAACATCGCAGCATGTGCATGATACGCCTGAGTCATCTATTCTGCAGGGGATGATGCATTTTCCTTTTCTATAAACCTGTTTTATGGTATAGCCTGGTACGCCTTTTGTTGCGCGAGCATTGCTCCTGTCAGACATGTTCCCAAGGCAGTTTCAACACTGTTGTAATTTGGTAAACTGCCTGACGTCATCCGTACTCGCATGTTCAGTGTCGTGACGTGTGTCACTGACTGGAAGTGCCGCGCCATCCGCTCGAAGGCGTTCCACTTTTGCGCGATCGAACTACTCAATAGTCCAAGATGCAAAGGCTCAGTGAAACCTGGTGTTCGCGTTGCGGAATCGGCACTAGCATCAGCACAAGCATCGTAGGGCAATCAGACACCCCTAGAATGCGTGCTCTGGAGGTGTAGTGACCCGCGGTTGGGCTTACATGAGAGAACTTTAAACGGGCTACAGACAGTGCGTTTACAACAACCTTAGACCCTAAACCTAAACCCTAAAACCCTCAGATAACTGTGTTGTAATGGAACAAAAAATGCAGAGTGCCCCTGACCTAATTATGGGTTTCTATGTAGCTAATCCCAGATGAAGAATATTCCTTGTATCTAAAGCGAAGGCATTTTACTGGGGCAGTAATGACACTGAGATACAAAAGGTATCTCAGTGTCATTACTGCCCCAGTAAAATGCAAGTTAGCGAATGGGGTTAGATACATGGCGATGATCCTACTAATTTTGAAGTAGAATGGTGTTCCATATAATATGGCCCTGTAATCCACTTTTTGGAAAGTTCAAATCTTCCCATGTATATGAATTGTTGCGAACAGCCCAAGCCTTGGGACCTACTTCACCCTCAGGGTGCGCCGAGCTGAGATGGAGGTGCCAGCGCTCCTTGCATTATCGTATGCTCTATTACAACACAGTTAGTTTCTAATGACTGATATTTACAAATCTTATCAGCAGTTGCTGTACCTAATGGATTAATAGAACCATTAAGTGTAAGAGAAAATGAAATTTGAACCTATGGAATTATAAATTATTCTGGTTTCAAGTCAGATGCATTAAACCAGTCCCTGGAGCTTAACAGCGACTCTAGCAAAGTTTGGACAGTTGAAAAGCGATACGAGTCAGCATAGGTCGTCCCTAAAGGACTATGGGCGTAGAACGGATTTCCCTTCAGCTTTACCTCATGGACAGCAAACGGAAGCTCTAGTTTCATACATGATTAGATAGTTGAGAAGACCATACACACGGATGCAGGCATCATCAGCATTCGAGCTGTCCAAGCCCAGTAGAGTAAATATGTTACCTGAACACAGAGAGTGCGACTTCCACTCATATATGAATATGTCAATGCTTTAGCTCTTTCCAACCCATGCAGCAGCAACAGCCAGTTGTGGGTGCACGCTGGAAGGCACTGCAGAGTGCCAGAGCTGTCTTTGTTTGTTGGACAGAGGAGTTGGAGACATCCAGTTGCACTCAGTTTGTAGCTATTGGTTTCACTGCATAGAGTTCACCGTGGCTAGTTCATCTGTGCAAAATCTGTGAGCATCCGTTAACTGCAATGTGATTTAGTGGCAATATGTGATTTGTGGCGATTACAAGTGGCATGAAATGCGGAGATAACTGCACTGTCTCAACTGAACATGTGCCCTTTTCATTCTATCAGTGGCCAGTACTACGGGTGCGTTTGGAACCAGGGAGGTGCTTCCTATTGAAGCAGATCAACCTGCGAACCTTTCAGGTCCTTCTGTTGTTTTAACATGGTGTGACCTGAGCATCTGTCGCGGTTGGACCAGTTGGAAAAGCGCTCAAGACAGTCCAAGAGTGAACAGAGCAAATATCGTCTTCATATAGGTTTGCAGAAACGCGACAGATTCACAAGGTGTGGCCCTGTCGTCGTATATTGGTAACACTGAATCGCTCCATAAGCTTATGGTGCTAGGCGGGTTCCACTGTAAAATATGAAAAGTTTGCGCTATGTAGCGCTTCCAAAGCCAGGAAAGAAATATATCTTGTTTGCTGGTGTACATGCCGCAAGGAACGGGGTGTACAGATGCCTTTGCATGGCTTCACATCCGCATCACCAGAGTGATCGACAACTTGGTAAACTTTTCATTAGAGTGGTGGCCATATGCGCTCAACTCAATGTCCAAGCGCCATTCCTGCAACTCAAGAGCAGCAAGCGGTTTGAGGGCGTATGGGCTTCGATAATGCAGTCTATGTACAATGCGTTAATGTGTAGGTTCTTCCTGCGCCACATCTACTCTGGTCAACGATCACCTAAATGTCGTCGCATTCACTGTTCATGCCCGCAGTGAGCCTACAGTACACTGGATTTGCTTTGGGACTAGTTTTTGCGCAAAAGTATAAAGGCAGAATGACGTATTATATGTCTACTTCTACTTTGGCAGAGGGTGCGTATGCTTACCCTGATCTACATGCCTCAGTACGCTAAGGGGGGCAGCTCGTAGGCCCACGTGCAAGCTTGGCGCGTTGAGTCGCATGTTGGCGATCACATATGTGGCGATGCGGAGCACGCGTAGAGAATGCAGAAGCTACGGTCTGATGAAATCAAATCCAGATATCTATGCAGTCGAGTTGTCCGTGCGCTGCACTTTTTTTACACGCGCGCCAAAAGAGCCCTTATGAACTAAGTATGGCTTTCTTGCGGAAGCTTCACGATTGCTAGATATTCCGGTATGCGACTAGGAAGGCATGTAGAGATGAATGAAGTATTCCTGCCGGCAGAAGCAGTTGCCTGCGGACTGCCTGGTAGCCGCATGCTAATAACAACGGCATTGCGGTAACTGCGTCATTCGCAGGTCGCACACTGGCATGGGCAAGCCGATGCTCGTCCCTTCACACAACGACGGGAGCAGCGCCTTGTAATTGCAGGCGGATAGGCGGCCCAGGAAGTGGGCAGTTTAGGCATGCATACGTTTGCGCAAGTTCCTATTGATTATCTGGGTCCGCTGCGGCTTAATTGTCCCAGTGTTTATTCACTACATTCGATCCCCAAATTTGCGGGGACGAGCGCAAGTGTACGCAAGCGAACGGGAGCTTTGTCTCTACAGCGGTGTACAATATCTGATCGTCCACAGAGAGTGCGTTTCTGCCTGGAGGCATCTCGCGCATGCTTTGGCTGTGAAGTCCAAGCCATGGGCTAGCGACAATCCAAATCTAGGAGCCTTAACATAGCAGGACCCTCAGCAAGCGGCAGGAGTTCCTGCTCATAACACGCCTAGGTATGCTTTGCAACACAGTAATTCAAAGTAGCCACACGGAACCTGCTGGACGGATGAGACGATTGGAGGTGGTAGACTTGCGATTCGTTATTTTTGCTCACGGTTCTGGATGCATAAACGAAAAGCGGAACGTTGGTCACTTGGATCACCCCTCCGAATCCTAATACGGCATACATCGTCTGATTGCGAAGGCATAACGCACTCATGCGCTATTGACACAGACCGCATTCAAGTGCAATAAGCGGTGAACCGGATGCTGCTGTGCCCCTCCTGGATTTGTCCCACCACCTGTCCTACCAAACGGGGCAGCACAATACGTGCAGTGGTCACGATTCTGTCTCCAGTCCACGACGCGTGGCTGGCCCCTGGCTCCTGTGGCTCGCCTACCGTTTGTAAATGAGGCAATGCACTAAGCAACACGTCAAATTGAGGCTTGTGCCGGAAGCCTGAGACGCAAGCACTCAAGGCTCCACCCTTACCACCATCGCTGCGGGCTTGTTGCGGCTCCACACGTGCGGGCCAGATGCGGTTTGTGGGAGCGTATTGTGTAAGGCTCCCACTTGTTCTGCACTAGCTGGGGGCTTCTAAAGCTCGCCGTAGGCCTCCGCTTCACACTTCCAAACCAACAATTGGAGCCAATGCTGCATAACACGGGCAAGCGAACGGGGTGTGGAAATTTGATATGCACTTTTCCGAATTAGCGAGTGCATAAGTCGAATGCTGACACGGTTCTTCGCGCAATCACGAATCAGCCCCGCACGTGCAGATTATTCCGCGGAAGCGGGCGCCGCCCTGCTGTTTAGACGTGTTCCATGCCGTAGTGGCTCTCAGCGTGACCATCCTTAATATTGACATCTCATCGTGCAGTGCACCTAGGAAGACTTAGACTTATTGGCTTTGGAGCTTTCGAAAATGGTACTGCTGTAGTGTTTTGCAGGGTATGTGGGCCTAATCATGAACGCTTCTCAACAACGCCAGAGGGTAAGAAGTCCTTTGCTTTCTCGTATTATTTCATGCACATATGGGCTAGAGCCTACATAGTACGTATCATGTTCGAAGTGGCAATGGGAGGGAAGTTACATTGCTTTATTGTCGCTGCAGAATGGTGTTGTTGTGAAATGGCGGGACTACTTGCAAAGATACCCTGCGCTGGGTCCACGACGCCCTTCTCACAAACGTCATACGGTCTTATAATAGCCCATATCTGCTGCAGGTGCTGTACAGGCATTCGGAATGCAATATTTATGCCCGTTTGCATGTTTTGCGTCTATGGACGCCCTCCGCCCAATGCGATTCACACGGAAAGACTGATTCTCGCTGAGTATAGAAAACGAATGCTGGCTTGGAGCAAAGGTGTGATTTGCCCCATGCTGGGGGGGGCGCTATTCCCACGTGCAGCAGAACGTCTTGGAATTGCTAAGTGCAAGAAAGGAGTTCTAGCTATCGACAGTGCGTAATGCGTTGCATGCTGCTACATGAGGGCGAATACCTTTTCTCACACCTTGCACAGATGCTTCTCCCCAGAGCGGCCTTTTTTTTTTCAAACTGATCAAAAGAGTATTCATTCTACTCAATCACGAATACAATCAGCATAGAAGCAGACCAGATCAGCGCCAGCCAGCCAGAGATATATTAGAGTTATTCAAAGGTCGCAACGGGTCCAGGAGCTGAGCAGGTGCTTGTCTTACGCTTCCCACTCTCAAGCCTGAACACGTTCTCGCCCACAGCGCGCGGACGCGCGCCTGCTGCGCACGCGAAGCACTGCACAGCCAATTTACATTTTTTATGCAAGTCCACTTACTCGAGTCCTCTTCAACGCAACTTCCACGAACATATATCATTGATATGCAGGCATATATGGTTGTTTAGCATTACTCGGCGTTAGCGGAACACCCGTGGCCACGACTACATGGCGCGTGCCATAGCGGGCACACAGGTGTCTCTTCTAGATTTTTTATCGAGTACACGCACTTTTGGCATATACGTTAGAAGAGGTTTCCTTGGCGAATGGTATATATGTTCTGGCTGGAAGGGCGTAACTCCTTCCTGAAATGTCACGGGAGTTGCCGACAAATGATTTGCGTTCGTCAGCTAAACCAATAGCGTTTACCCCTCCGGGAGCCTACTTAGTGCACTGCTCTTTGTGCTTGAAGCACAAGGTTTGTGACTATAGCTTCAGCGGTGCTGTTTCTTAAGTGGTGCATGTGCGTGCAGACTGGACTACGTCACAGCAAAATGTGAGGGGTGTGGTATACCACCGCCCCGTATACCGTTCAGCATGCGGCATATTCCTTTTAGCAGTATCCTAGATAAACTTCAATCTTCGAACTGTACCTCCCCTTTGTTTGTACGCAGGCAGTGAGTAAAGACTTGCGGGCCACATGAGTTCACTTCGTGGTTGTGCA
The DNA here is from genome assembly GCF_000499745.2 of Eimeria mitis. NCBI lineage: Eukaryota > Apicomplexa > Conoidasida > Eucoccidiorida > Eimeriidae > Eimeria > Eimeria mitis. The sequence goes on from NW_024013933.1 coordinate 5,986, forward strand.
AGGCAAGATGCCCCTTCCAGCGAGCTGCCCTGACGACTTGCCAAGACGCACGTAGCACTGGCAACATGAAGCTCCCTTTTAAGATAATAATATTGCCGCTCACGGCGTTCGTTCTTATGCGTGGCGTATACCATTTTGGTGGCCTGCATGGCATTTCAGCTCAACGTGCCCAGGCGACAGCTGGCGACCCTGGCATTCATGGCGCATGCACAAAGAGAACGCAATAAGGCAGTGTTGAATGACGAGCTCCGAAGCAAGACAAGAAATTTATTGAGCTTTACAAAGTTCGACCTATATCTACAAAGACGTTGTTAAGACTGTGTCTGCAAATTGTTTACCATATACCCGCCTGTGCGCGGGCGAGGCAGTCGCCTCGCCTTACGCCTATGCGTGGAACTGCCCTGCAATGAGCTTGCCTATGACTGTTAATCACGGGCAATTTCGGTTCGACGCTGTGATGTGTGCTGCTGGTTCTCCACGAAATCAGCATACAGTATTTCGTCTAGGTAGGGCTCGCTTCCGTTGCTACGTAGTCATAGACGTTTAGCCCTGTCAAACAGTCGGCTGAGATTTTTCTGTGATATTTCTGTGTGGTTTGGGTTACAATGTTTTGACGCCAGTCCACCTTCAACGAACCACTATCAGGGAGTGCGACGTCTCAGTAGTCTCGTTCATCGTCAAATTCCCCGAGTGCTTCAGTCGTGTCAGGTCAAGGGAACTGTTCCAGCAAGATTTAGGTGAAGGCCCTGTGTTTTGAAGAGGTGCATTTTCCTTCCAAAGGGCGATTTTCAAATCTAGTCTTACCGGCTGTCTCCTGCCTGTTTATGGAATTGAGAATTAACCGAGATCTCCCATGCCTTGTGCCATTCGCCATAGCCAATGCTGTCGTCTTCCGAGAGCCGTACTAAGTTCTTGAGGTATTATCTGGTCAACCCTAGCGGAGACGGAGCAGCTGATATTCTGCAAAGAAAAAACGGCTGATCATTTAAGCCAGATCGGGTTCTGAGGAAGTTTGGAGCAGACGCCGAAACGTCTGCCTGTCAACCACTAATTCGTGCTTCGTATGTTCATACTCGTATTTCGTTTTTCGATATCGTCCGCATTCCACAGTTGGTTAAAACGTTGCCTTTCAGTCGCTGACACGCCCCGTGCCAGCTCTCCTCAGTAGAAGCATGAAAAACAATATGGACAGATGAGCGTTTCATGCGATAAAACTATATTGCATTAGAATCTCGTAGATGCTCCTGTGTATCACATTTGTTTCCTTTTTAATCTTTGAGTCGACTTTGCATGTGCAATCAGCAACGCTCATCAATGTAAACTTCTGGAGTTTAGAGGAGTGTGTACACTGAGAGGTTAGGCTGTTCCTGATAGTTCTTTCTCTGATGTGTACTTCAGTTTTTCCTGACCCACTGCTGTAAGCCACCGTGGGGGGCAGACGGTAGGTGCTACACACTTAAAGAGCACGGTTAAATCGTTGGTAACTGGACAAGCTCCTACTAAGTCAAATCGCTTGCGGTCTTGGACCCACTGTCCAACCCGAAGGGGCATCGATGGGTACAGGGATTTCAACCGTTACGCCAGCTCCAGTCACCACGCTCCGGTCTGTGACAATTCATTGTTAGAGACACTGCTAGCTGGGGCTATGAAGCATTTGCATCAAGAAACAAAGTCGTCGAAACGCATTCGGAAACTGACACGGTCGGGTTAAGCGTATAAAGACGCTGACACACCCTCCTGTTGGGTGCATGTTCCTTGTTTCCAAGCTTTTATGTTGATGTTTTGATGCCATGGCGCATTGAAAACTTGGTTAAGAATTCATTCCATGATGAGGGAAAGGAAAATCCCCCTTAATCTGCGGGAGGACTGCGTGCACCGTCGATGTCATTGGCTTTCGTTGTGGAGTGTGGCGACCGAATGCTATCCAAACCCTTTCTAACCTTACGATACGGATGCTTGGCGGCGGCGGTTGAACGGGCTACTTGGCGAACGGCAGCTAGTGGGTGTCAACGTCACGTCAGGTCAAAGAAAGTGCACCGGCTATATTTCAAGGATGGCAGGCGTGAGTATTTAAAATATGCTATCTTCTTCAAACGAGCAATCTCTATAAAACGGAATGTACGCCGTTTATTTGTTGGATTGAAGGTTAATAACGACCACGCTTTGTGGTTCATCTTCATCGCGTGCGCGTCTCTGCGTGTAATACTTCAGCAGAAAGCGAAAACGCGAGCAGTGCACCTTCCATACGGCAGTGTGTGCATCTGTCTCCCAAGCGGTGGACCATCCCTTTTGCATTTCTTAGAAGGCAGTTTGCTCTTACATTATTTGATCGCCACGGTAGGCACTGGATAACGGAAGCTCTGTCAGTGCAGCAAGGGCTGACTAGCAAAGAAGCCATCATGGCACCTTGGCCGTTATCTCACGATTCTAATATGGCTCGTTAGGATCTGCGCTTTGCGCACTCTGACTGTATCCACTTTATTCCATATCAGTATGAACAGAACCTGCGCGCTCCAGGTGTATCCTCTGTGTTGCATGTGATCGTCAGCGGCAAACTCCATATTTAAGCATGCCCCCAAGCAGAAAATGGGCGCCGATTAATACTTGCCCTGTTTCATAGATCCTGATATCGCGTGCACATAAACGCCTGGCATTCTTTGGAAGCTATAATGACTGTGCAGAACGTGTGACACTGAACTGTGCGCATCAGTGCCTTTTCACATTGGATGAACGGCAGGAAGTGGGTGCCAAATTCACAGCGTATCAGGGAAGCTTTAACAAACCACCACACTCAAGGGACAACGAAGTAGTTTTTTGGTAAGCGAGCTTAGGCTCTCACTGGTATTGCTAAGGAACATGCATCCGGTGGCTCTAACGAGTGAACGAGCATTAGCAACTTCACTCCCCAAGACCTGGTGTTGCATGCGCCCTCTGGGCAGGACGCAATGCTGGTAATATGTATGCTGCCTCTGGAAATGCTTCTTATCCCTTTCACGAAGCAGACGTCCGTCCAACGTTTTCCGTTGAGACATCTGTGCTGCACAAAAAGCAGAAACCTCTTTATAAGTGCCGCGAGTATTGGTACATGTTCGGTTTGATCATTAGTGGGATGTGTTCAGTCTTTAAAGATGGTACGTTAGCACTCAGCGCACTGAAGTCATAGAAAACTGAGCCTGCGATACAGTCCGCTAACCACCATTGTACGTGTAAAAGAACACCGGCTACACGGATATGTCGTGCCCCACGAAGTGCATCAACGACGGCGAGTAGATCCTGTCGGCACCAGTTAATGGGAGCAGTTGCCACGAAACCTGCAGGTGCTACGCACAGTAAAACAGCCGTTGATAGCATATCACACTGGGGATGCAAATGGGCTTGAAGCTGCAAATTTCCAGCTTTTCTGCAACTGAGATTTCATCGTATGCCACACTGGCAAAAATTTGCACCGCGTTTTGCAGCTATCAATGCGCGCCTCTCTCATCCGCTATGCGGAACAAGAATGGCACTAGCAATCTGCGTCATGCACTACAGGAAATGGGCCATCCTCATGGTTTCAAAATGGAAATAGCTCCTCCGTGGGCATCAACAGACAGTAAAGGCAATAGCACCGAAGGCAGCATCATGTCATGCAGAGATAAGAAAAACATTATAGTGAACTTGTATGTAGAAATGTGCGGCAAGCGATGTTTCAAAGGAATACTCTTCCTAATGCAAAGGCTTTATGTGGTGTTCCGAAAAAGAATGCGACGACAGTTACTTCTAGGCGGATGCTTGAAACTCTTCAATCTTGCACGTGCTCTCTAGGTTTTACATCTCGCCTGTTCCTAATGTGATCACTGGCGTTTCCTTAAACGCGCAAGCCACCCTGATGTTGTTCTGTAATATCCGAACGGTCCCTAAAACAGTTTGGGATTGGACATTCAATCTTCTGTTGCGGAGACCGGTAGGAAAGATTACCGGTCAATTGAAACGGGATATACCCTTAGCGTGTCTTTCTGTAGGCTGGAAAGAGTTACAGCGGCACCTAAGGTGCTGATAGTGAGCATCCTGCCGTGGTGTTGGGAAAGGAACGTGCTTACGGACGTTGGTGAGCAGCATGCTGCCGGCAGAATAAGTAATCTCCTAACGTTGTCCATCATAAGCCATTTTTACAGGTAAAGTTGGAGACAAGTGCCCTTGCATCAGGCCAGCATACTAGCGCTCAAAATTCTTTTGCAAGCTAACTCTACCGCTCAGGTTCTTCCCACACCCAAATACTGTTTCTCCCACAGTTGGTGCGTTCTTTCCACAAGCCGCTCTGTCAATCCCTTCACAATCTCTGTCTTCCCTCTCTTGAAGCCGCATCACGGTTTTGCAAGGCATAGCCTCGTGCTGCACTTGAATTAGCGCAATCGTTCAGATCAGCCAAAGACTCCATCCGTACTCGCCCTCCTGTTCGCAACAACATTTCAAATTTTCCAGTTCTTCGTTTGTATGTCCCGTGTTTTGCACGCTTTATGCGCGTTTCAAAGTATGCGCATAAGACTCTCAGGACAAACTGATACTTTGGCATCTCATGTTGCAGGGGAGGGGAGTTCATCCATTCCGTTGGCGTGTTTGTGTATCACGTGAGTCTCGCCTTCTCGATTTGCAGCCTGCCAAATGACCTCTAGCCACCTCAAACACGGACCTTCACGTCTCTGCTAACAGCGTTGCGTCGTGGTTTAGTGGAAAAACCTCGATATCACAAACTTCGGGGTGGGAAGCCATCGCAACCTAAGTAATAGCATCCAACAAGACCTCCGTTAGCAAGCGACTTCCTTGCTGTCGTTTTGCAAGTGCCCGCGTTTGCTGGTGTGCCGCTATCCTGTATGCACACATTTTGTGCTCTTCATGAAGAATGGATTGTCGTTTAACACTGCATTTAGCACGGTCCGCACGACCTCGGCCAAGGAGGCAACTGCGCAAACGGGCTTCCAGTTCGCCTTCTCCACAGCAGTAAGCAGAAGTTTTCATGTTTTGCATCTGCTTTCCGTTTCCGGGCTAACGCTAGCAAGTGTGTCAAGCGACTCAGCTGTTGAGACCCCAGCCGCCCTCGCTTATGCTGGAAACGTCAACTCAAGC
>NW_024013934.1:0-622 GCF_000499745.2 Eimeria mitis
GCAGTGCTGCTGCAGCATCATGCAGCACCCAGGTCCCCTCAGCAGCACACGAGAGAAGCTGCCCCTCTCGGTGAGGGTTCCAGCATAAACACGTCCTGAACACAAACCCTAAACCCTAAACCCTAAACCCTAAACCCTAGACGCTAAACCCTAAACCCTAAACCCTAAACACTGAAACGGGTTTGCATTTAGCCCCCAAATAAAATTCCTATAAACCGCCCCGCTAAACCCTGCACCCCAAACCCTCATCAAACCCTAAACCCTAAACCCTAAACCCTAAACCCTAAACCCTAAACCCTACGCTTCGCCTTTATTTCCAATCAAAGAAGTCTCGGGCCCCTCGCAGATCCCCGGGGCGTCCAAATCATAGAGCAGAACTGCACAGCCGCAAACACTAAACCCTAAACCCTAAACCCTAAACCCTAGACCTCGGTCCCAGCGTACAGCCGCCACCAACTTAGGGTTTAGGGTTTGTTAAGTTTCCAGCTCAAATCCTGAGGGTGCATGGTGGTCAAGGGTTTACGGTTTGTAGCTAGGGTTTAGGGTTTAGAGTTAGGGTTTAGGGTTTAGAATGAGGGTTTAGGGTTTAGGGTTTAGCTCACCCCTGCCATCCACCGCACAG
>NW_024013935.1:0-622 GCF_000499745.2 Eimeria mitis
TCGCAACGGAAAGTCCCTCACAGCTGCCACATTAGGGGCTCCACTTTGCATGATGGAGTGCGCTACAGTGTGACAAAGGTACACGCTTAACGACGTCTTGTTCTGCGGCTTCTGCCGGTATATTATCGGTGCTGTCCTACGTGGATGCCAACGTGAAGTGGCAGAAGCTTAACGTTGTCCTGCGACTGGGTGGCGGGTGAAGACGACATGCGAAGGGGTGTTTGCTGGTGCTTTGGAGTGGTAGAGCACACGTTGGTACATGTTTATCCCTGCGCTGCTGCATGCGCAGCATTTCGCAGTGCCGTGCAACGGAGACACGGTCTCCGTCGCTGCTTTTTCTGTGATTTGCGTGTTCCGTGGCGTGCGTTTCGTGGACTAGCCGGCATTCCTACTGTAGAAGGAGGCTATTGGCAGCATGGCGAGTGTGAAATGCAGCTGATGGCACGGGCAGTTGCTTACGCCACGGCTTCTGTTGGAACGAGTATGCTGTCAGCAGGCCGATAGACAAGGTTGGTCGATGTGCATGATCGGCGCTGAGGGGTGCTTGGTTGTGGGTGGTCTCTAGCTGCCTGGATCTACGGAAGGCAAGCGGTTGATGGAGAGCCGCTGCAGGCGGGCGGTC
>NW_024013936.1:0-622 GCF_000499745.2 Eimeria mitis
GTGTATAGGCAGGTAACTCACGCCAGTAGAACAAAAAGATAACGTCTTGTATGCAGGAGAGAATCATAAACAAAACCATAACTTTTTGTTGCCGCTGAAACAATAAAAATATTTTAAAACACAATAAAACCCTTAACCCTAAACCCTAAACCCTAAACAAAGAAAATAAAATAAATTGTATTGATGGATTCTAGGGTTTAGGGATTAGGGTTTAGGGTCTGGTAGGGGCAGAAACGTGCAGCAGTAATTCGTGAAAGGAGCTGTATCTGCATTCTAGGGTTTAGGGTTTAGGGATTGGGGTTTAGCGGGGTAATTCTAAGCGGGTTAAAGGAGAAGTCTAGGGTTTAGGGTTTAGGGTTTAGGGTTTGGGGTTTAGCGGGGTTACTCCAAGCGGGTTAAATGCGAAGTCTAGGGTCAAGGGTTTAGGGTTTATGGTTTAGGGTTTGGGGTTTAGCGGGGTAATTCTAAGCGGGTTAAGGGAGAAGTCTAGGGTTTAGGGTTTAGGGTTTAGGGTTTATAGGTACCTTTCTGTCATCAGGAACGTAGAAGAAACACCACCAGAAATAGAGATAAAGAGGAAAGTTGTAATCTGGCCTGGCGATGCACGAAACTGCGGCTAAGA
>NW_024013937.1:0-622 GCF_000499745.2 Eimeria mitis
CCAAGAACATGCTCAATACACACTCAATGCAGCTGACTGCATTGGGCGTCCCTGTTGTATCGCGCCCTGTTAGGGGTCTGACGAGAATCTAACGCGTTCAAGACATGCTCGACGACTCACACGAGTGCAGGTCGACGGCCTACGCCCTATATTCCGATTCCTACCCTGTTCCACTGCCCTACTCCAGTAGATTCCGAAGAGGAGCACGGCCAAGGCAGGACCAGCTTCCCAACCTCCTTACATAGCCACTCCAAGAATCTGAACGCATGTACACAACCATCTATGTCTGCCATCAAACAACTTCAAACCTCACAGCACCATGCTTGCGTAGAGCAAACATGTTCGCAATTGCGAGAGTAGTTCCTGGAAAAAACGGCGCCCCATTGTAACGGCAGAGAAGGCTTGGCCACACCACGGAGGCACGAGCTTGCAACGTCAGGTGCATGCAGACATAGGATGTTTTGCAGAGCCCTTCCCTTCTTGCTGTGTCAACTGTGCACAAGTGTATACATGCCGTCAGCTGACCAGCCCGGAATAACGTCCGTGAGGAATTCCCAACGTTTCTTCTATTCGAATCTAAGACATATCAAATGATTCCTGCGAACAACAATTAGCCGCATGG
>NW_024013938.1:0-621 GCF_000499745.2 Eimeria mitis
ATAAGATCCATGCAGGCCTTCCGAAATGCGCTGCGCTGCAGCTTTATCTCGATGTCTGCAGGCTATGGCAGAACTGAGAAGAATTAAGCAAAGGGAATTCGCGATAGAGCTTTACACTGCGAAACGTCAGTCCTTGATTAACTGAAGTCCTATGGTGGATCGGGAGCTGCTCTATAATTAGTTTATAGCAGGGCTCTGCCCTGGTGAGAGGCAATCAGTAACAGGCTGCGATGCGGTCAGGGAAATAAATTATGGGTGAATGAGTGGAACTTGCTGACATGATGGGGTAGCTTGGCAGAAAAGAAAGGAAAAATGCCACTTCCACAGCCTTAGCCGAGAAGGAAGCAAGCGGACCTGGGGATGATCCTGATTTTGATCCTACGGATATTTGGACTGTGTATACCAGACCAGCCGAAAGGGGGTTTAGAAGCAATAACAGACAGCAGACCGTGAATTCAACACCGAGAAAGGAAGAACGATATACAGGACAGCGCATATTATTCTTTTGCAATAAATAGGGTCACGTACTTCGAGATTTCCGGCCTATGAAAATGGGTACGGAAGAATTGAAGGCAAACCTCGACGAGCGACGCCAGGGGAACGAGCAGTCAGGGAAACGGT
>NW_024013939.1:0-621 GCF_000499745.2 Eimeria mitis
CACACGACAGCCAGCGGCAACAGAGCGCGCAAGACCAGCAGCAACAGCAGCAGCAACGGCAGCAACAAGAGACACTAGAGGTATCCAGCTGGGCAGAGCGGGAACTGGCATTACGGGACGCTCAAGCCGCAGCAGCTGCTGCTGCTTTAAAAGCAAAAGAAAGCCCTATCATTGGACCGTATGAGGGCCAGATTGAGGCAGCCGTTCTTGAGGCAAATCTGCAACTGCTGGAGCCCACGCAGGAACAGAAACAGCGGCAAGGTCTGAGGTTTGGCAGCAAGTTGCAAGTAGTGTTCCGCGTTGCCACGGAGCCGAGTGCATGGGAGGAAAAGGCGACATCTTTTTCCGCGGATGGACTGTGGGGGGATACCCTTAGGTTCAGCGTGCGCTGGCCGTCTGCTGCGGCTGCTGCTGCCTCTGCTGCGCTGCATGCACAGCTATGGGCCACCATTACCAGCAATAGCGCCAGCACGGGCCACTGCAGCAGCAGCTGCCGCTGCTTCGTGGGAGAGGCTGCAATCCCTTTGCCAACTTTCACAAGCCCGTGGGAATACAGAGCCCCCCTGCGGTGGCGCAGCAGCCTAGGAGGGAACTCACGGCATCAACAACTGCTGCAGGAGG
>NW_024013940.1:0-621 GCF_000499745.2 Eimeria mitis
ATTAGGGTTTAGGGTTTAGGGTTTAGGGTTTAGGGTTTGGGGTGTACATACAGCTGGAATCTGAGGCCTTTGACTGCAACTGCTTTATGCGGGCCCGGCGAGCCCGGATGTCAGACAAAGCCTCCAAACGCCCTGCACAAACCCTAAACCCTAAACCCTAAACCCTAAACCCTAAACCCTAAACCCTAAACCCTAGAACGTAGAGCATAGACTCTAAACCCTAAACTCTAAACAATAAACCCGGATGTCAGACAAAGCCTCCAAACGCCCTGCACAAACCCTAAACCCTAAACCCTAAACCCTAAACCCTAAACCCTAGAGCGTAGACTCTAAACCCTAAACCCTAAACCCTAGAACGTAGAGCGTAGACTCTAAACCCTAAACCCTAAATCCGGATGTCAGAGAACGCATCTAGACGCCCTGCACAAACCCTAAACCCTAAACCCTAAACCCTAAAAAAGACAGATGAAGGGATAGATAGAGAAACAGAAAGGAGACAGATAAAGAGACAGATAAAGAGACAGACAAGGAGACACAAAGGAGACAGAAGGAGACAGACAAAAGGAGACAAAAGGAGACAAAAGGAGACAAAAGGAGACAAAAGGAGACAAAAGGAGACAG
>NW_024013941.1:0-621 GCF_000499745.2 Eimeria mitis
CCCCCCTGGGGGCCCCTTGAGGGGTACCACCAGGGTTATGGGGGCCCCCTTGGGGGGCCCCCAGAGGGTCTTGTGGGGCCCCTCGACAAGGGGCCCCTCGCAGGGGCCTCTGAGGGAGGTCTTCCACAGGGGCCCCCAGAGGGGCCCCCCCTGGGGCCCCCAGAGGGGGCCCCCATGGGGCCCCCACATGACGGTGGTGTTATAGAAGGAGTTTCGATGAAGCCAGCAGCTGCCGAGGGGCCCCTCATCGGGGGCCCCGCTGAGAGTACCCTTGAGGGGGCCCCTGGAGAGGGGCCCCTCCAAGAAAAGCCTGCTATTGGGGGGCCCCCAGAGGGGGCCCCAGCGGGGCCCCCCGCAGGGCCTCTAGAGGGGCCCCTAGAGGGAGCCCCAGAGGGGCCCCCAGAGGGGCCCCCGGAGGGGCCCCCGGGGGGGGCCCCTGGGGGTTCTTTGGTGAGATATTTGTTTGTGTGGATGGTATTGAATTGGCAGCGAGTTGTTTGTTTAGGGTTTAGCTTTTTGCTGCTGCTGCGGGCAGCAAGAGGCCTGCTGCTGCTTGCTGCTCCTGCAGCACCAGCTGCTGCAGCAAGAGCACTCACTGCAGCAGGTGCAGCAGCAGCAACA
>NW_024013942.1:0-621 GCF_000499745.2 Eimeria mitis
TCTCTCTATCTCTCTCTCTCTCTCTCTCTCTCTCTCTCTCTCTCTCTCTCTCTCTCTCTCTCTCTCTCTCCCTATATATACATATACATACATACATACATACATACATACAATATATATATAAATATAAATATATTCTCTCTCTCTCTGTTTATTTCTCTATAGGCAACAACGAAGCGTTTGAGCCCTATACCTCTAACATATACTATCGTCGTGTATTAAGCGGGGAGTTTGTGGTAGTGAATCCTCACTTATTAAGAGATTTAATAGATTTAGGTTTATGGGGAGAAGATATGAGGAGACAGTTGTTGGCGCACAACGGCAGCGTGCAGTGTATAGACACCATCCCTATATATATAAAAAATTTATATAAGACTGTATGGGAGATAAAACAAAAACATATAATAGATCTATCTATAGATAGAGCTCCTTATATAGATCAAAGTCAATCTCTTAATATATATATGAATACACCCACATACGCTAAACTATCAACTATGCATTTCTATGGATGGCGTGGAGGCTTAAAGACAGGCATGTATTATTTTAGAACGCAAGCTGCTGCTGATGCAATTAAATTCACTCTAGATCAGGGTCTAGTTGAACAAGCTAAAGAAAAAC
>NW_024013943.1:0-621 GCF_000499745.2 Eimeria mitis
AACGCAACCTTATGTATTGCAGAACTGAAATGTGGCGAGATGCATTCTTGAAAGCACCCTCCAATGGCATTCAGTGATTCCCACATGTTCTAGGTTGAAAAGGTGTGCTGCGTGGAACAGTGGGAACAGTGGGAGGGCTTAGCAAGAGCTCACACCGAGGAACACATTACGTTTAAACGACATGAAATAATAATGGGGACTTATGGCTGTGTAGACAAAAGGTAGTCGCCCTAGGACTTGCATAGTGTTCGCTGGTGGTAATTGCATGAAGAGGCCGTGCGATCTGAAGGAGATAAACACGAGACAGACGTCACTAGAGCATGCATGAATGCTTAGGTAGGTGCGTATGTTGTATTCAAGATCATCTGCAAGATCCACGCAGATCATGCAGCCCCAGTGGCTCTCCGCCGCAGAGTCTGGACCGAACCCGACACCAGGGCAGCAGTGGCCTTGCTGTGGCGAGCCTTGCTGGGTTTGATGCCAACCCTGCTGCCTGTTCTGCCTTACTGCCGCTGCCAACCTCTGCGTACAGACTACGTACATTCGAGCCCAGAGCATCTTGACTAGGTCTACGCTTAGGGTATCTTGACTAGGTCTAGGCTGAGGCCACTGCGTGGAGTT
>NW_024013944.1:0-621 GCF_000499745.2 Eimeria mitis
GAAACCCTAAACCCTAAACCCTAAACCCTAAACCCTAAACTTAGATAAACCCTAAACCCTAAACCCTAAACTTAGATAAATCCTAAACCCTAAACACTAAATTCAGATGACCCCTACTATGCATCAATCTATATATACTGTGCATGCATGCATGCATGCATGCTTTATATACTATGCATGCATGCACGCATGCATGCATGCCATATATACTATGCATGCACGCATGCTATATATACTATGCATGCATGCATGCCATATATACTATGCATGCATGCATGCATGCCATATATACTATGCATGCATGCATGCATGCATGCATGGATGCATGCATGCATGCATTCGTGTTGCAGGTTTTGTCTATTCCTAGTGAGGTGTATTTTTCTGATTATTCTGCGTTGGCTATCCGCGGAGACAAAATAGCTATTTCTTCGCAGGAGGATTCTCGTGTGTGGCTGGGGTATTTACAAACAAAAAAAAATAAAAATATAAATAAAAATATAAATATAAATAAAAATAAAGAAAAAGATAGAGAGAAAGAGAAAGAGAAGAATAAAGATATAAATGCAGAGAAAGAAAAAGAAAAAGAAAATAAAAAAGAAAAAGTTTATAATAAAATAAATG
>NW_024013945.1:0-621 GCF_000499745.2 Eimeria mitis
ATTTTGCTGCATACAGCTTTGCGAACTTCTCAATCGTGAATGCCCAACCGTGGAGACCGGAACCGAAGGAGACAGTTCCTTTTTCAGGGAACACCTGCATGTCCCCGACGTTTTCATCGCTGCAAGTTGAAATAATGACATTCACGTTTTCGACGTTGCGTTCGAAAGTCAGGTAGATCTCCTCAGGGTCCATTTGCAACTCAAGCAGCGCGCGATCGACCTTGTTCACGTGCAGCACTGGCTTGATTCTCTCCTGGAGTGCTTGGCGCAACACTGTCTTTGTTTGCACGCAGACACCATCAACAGAATCTACGACGACCAGGGCGCCGTCGGTAACACGAAGAGCGGCTGTGACCTCAGAGCTGAAGTCAACGTGTCCTGGAGAATCGATAAGGTTGATCAAGAATTCCTGTTCGCCCTTCCCATCATCCAAGTCCTGCTTGAAGTACAACGAGATACCGGTACTCTTAATGGTAATACAACGCTCCTGCTCATCAGCACGGGTGTCGGTGAAACGGGCTGTTCCCGATGCCTTCTCGGAGATGATACCAGCCTTGCACACCAGAGAGTCCGTCAGAGTACTCTTTCCGTGGTCGACGTGGGCAATAACGGACATATTCC
>NW_024013946.1:0-620 GCF_000499745.2 Eimeria mitis
GATTGCGCAACAAAACCTGGTATGATACATGTTTTCAGTGAATTGCTGAAATATTATATCTGCAGCGCAGAGCGTAGCAGAAACAGGCAGTCCGCGCGCCTTTGACTGTTGTTAATATTCCAACAAGAAGCAGTTCGACCAGGACGCCTCCCTGTAGCAGCTGCATGTTTTTGCAGTTGGTGCAAGGTTTGTTTTTGAGTCGTCTTGCCTGGCCTAAATCAGTGCCGAGTCCCGACAGGCGTGTGCGCCGTATTTGTTGGAGAGCTATCGGAAGGGCATGCCTAGGCTTTAAGAGGGTGTGCAGTGTGTATGCGCGGGTTTCCGGCCACGGTGGGGCAAAGCCTTGTCTGGCGTTGTGATAGCACGCTGCTTTGGCCAGGAGGTATGCGCGTGATAAACGGGTGCCGCTGCGAAGGCGAGGCGTCATGCCGCTGGAAACAACAGTTCGGTGCACCCTCGCCGCTCAAACGCATCTTCTCAGCGCGCGTGTGTCGGCACGCAGATGTTTCAGCTTGCATGATAGCAGGAATGAACTGTTTGTGTTTGCGATTGGTGCAATCAATATTTGAATATGTCGCTGGCAGTTGCCGGAGCATGGCACGCATTGCAAAATCTTAGTA
>NW_024013947.1:0-620 GCF_000499745.2 Eimeria mitis
GTCAGGATTGTTTGCGGTGAAATGCACAACTCGGATGCAACCAGGTTAACGGGGCGGCCTGCATCTCTTTCGCTCATTTCGCAGATTCGCTCGTTTGCGGCATGCGGCAAACTGCGCACCAGCAGCCGCGGTATTCGCCGTGATACAGGTGTTATCCGGAACTGCTGAGCGTATGATAGCATATTGTACGTCGTACATTTTCTACTTCTTTTGAAAGTGGAGAAATCAGGTGGAGAAATCCGTGACTCAGGACTAAGCATAGATCGCCTTGTGGAAAGGTAAAGTTTGAAAACGTACACGTCCAGTTAGTTGCAGGCTGCTGCCGTGACCGCCTGATGCATATTTGTCTATCGCCGAAACGAAAACAATTGCGGCCGTCCTGGGCCTCCCTGCGCTTCTCAATCAGAACCATCAGCCTAGCTCCTGGTGTTCCCTACTGCCTTCGTCAGAGCTTGTCTTGGGGTAGATGCATGGCGGTGCAAGCTGGGAATGGTTGGTTGCTATGTTTGTTTATGGTTTGGGCTCTGTTTTATTTGGGAACTGGATGCAGCTGCATCCAGTAAGAGGCCGTTCCTCGCTGGTTCTGCACAGGGAAGTACGGCATTTATCTGCGCGTTAGT
>NW_024013948.1:0-620 GCF_000499745.2 Eimeria mitis
CACAGAGCTCGGGTGGCGAAGACTGTGGCGAGTCAGATGGCTCACACAGCACAGGCTCACCTGCAGAGACATCCCCAGAAGGCCAGTTTACTACGGACAAGCAGCTGGATTACGCTGTTGGAGGTCTGAAGGCACAGTCAGGAAATACGGAGCCTAATCCTTCCTCCGACGCAGCCACCGCTGCGCCTGGCAAAGCGATTTCGGGAACAGCGGCTCCGCAGCTGGAGACACAGGGGAGGCGAACAGGTGTTAAGAGGAAGGGAGAAGAACAATCAACCGTCGAGAGGGGAGCTAAAAAGCTTATACGTGAGACGCCGATTGTGGAGGCTCCCTTGCAGCCTGGGTCTCCCCCTCTCGATCCTAGACTCGACTCACTCATTGACTCCGTGTTGTCTGGAGGCAGCACTGTGTTCTCAGAGGCGTTTTGGCTCCTGAATGAAGCGGAACAGGAATCCGTTGAGGATGATTATATTGCGTCGAGGCCCGGGGCATTGGGAACTGACTCTCGGACGCCTGTTGTGGAGACCCCGCAGCGGCCTCCGCCAACCCTTCTGGACCCTGGTCTCGACTCACTTATTGATTCCGTGCTCAATGAAAGTGCAGATATCTTGTCGGGGGAC
>NW_024013950.1:0-619 GCF_000499745.2 Eimeria mitis
TCCCCGGCCAATAGTAAAATTTGCTGAGAGAGAGAAAAGTCTTGCGCACGCCCCGATGACCTGCAGTAACGTGGTCATGATGACAGTACAGAATATAGGAAAGAAACTCTGGCAAGGTGGGTGGACAAATGCGCCATAAGCCATGAATACGCACGTAAAGGTATGGATGCCTAAATTGAAACGTGTAACGACGACCCTGCAAACAATGCACAAACTCTGTGTCGCCGTTGTGCGCTGCTGCCGCCACAATATCCCGAAAGAATGAGCAACGCTCATAGGCATCCCTCCAACGCTGGGGGGATAGATGCTCAGGGGTCGTAGGAGCTTCGGCCATAATCTCTGCAGTCGTGAGCGAACTACGCTGTTCGTCGCTTGAGGCGATCGATGTAGTTGAAATGTCCGTTATTGAGCGATCCGAGTTAGGAATATCGTGCGCCGACCGTTCGGCGTTCGCACCACCCGAGCCCGTTGCCTGCTGCAACTCATTCGCGTCAGCCGATCCCGCTTCCAGTTGCGACCCGTTTGCACCAGCCGATATCGCTGGCTGACGCGACTCGTTCGTGCCAGCCGATCCCGCTGCTTGTTGTGACTCCGATCCATTTTTCCGTTGTTGCCTCGT
>NW_024013951.1:0-619 GCF_000499745.2 Eimeria mitis
AAAAAAAAAAGAGACAGATACAAGCAGAGAAAGGAGACAGAAAGAGACAGAAAGGAAAAAAAGAAAACAGAAGGAGACAGATACAAGGAGAAAGATGAGACGGAGAGAGACAGAAAGGAAAAAAAAGAAAAAACAGGAGACAGATACAAAGAGAAACAGATAAAAAGAGAGACAGGTAAAGAGAAACAGAGAAAGGAGACAGAAAGAAAGAGAAAGGAGACACATGCAGGAGACATATAAACAAAGGAGACAGATAGATAAAGAAAGGAGACAGATAGAGAGAGAAAGGAGACAGATAGAAAGACAAAGGAGACAGATAGATAAAGAAAGGAGACAGATAGATAAAGAAAGGAGACAGATAGATTAACAAAGGAGACAGATAGAGAGAGAAAGGAGACAGACAGACAAAGAAAGGAGACAGATAGATAAAGAAAGGAGACAAATAGAAAGAGAAAGGAGACAGATAAAGAAAGGAGACAAATAAACTGCACACAGAGAAAGCAAACAAAAACAAAACAGAGACAAAAGGAGACACGTTAAACCCCTATTTGCTGCTGCTGCTGCTGCTACTGCTGCTGCTGCTGCTGCTGCTGCTGCTGCTGCTGCTGCTGCTGCTGCT
>NW_024013952.1:0-619 GCF_000499745.2 Eimeria mitis
GCTGCTGCTGCTGCTGCTGCTGCTGCTGCTGCTGGTGTAGGTGAGAGAGGTGGGGAGCAGCAGCAAGAGCCCCTGCATTGCTGCCTTTGTGGCCCGGGCGTTGCGGGCGCTGCAGCAGCTAAGCATCTGCAGCAGCAGCAGCCGCTTGCATCTGCTGCGCTCGTGCAGCAGCGGAGACACCGCGCGCCTGAGGGCCCCGTCCCTGAGAGGAGAGACAGCAGCAAGCTCAGCAGCAGCAGCAGCAACGAGCCGCTGCACCTGCAACGAGGGGTCCCCCAGTAGGTCCCATAGAAGAGACTGCAGCAGCAGCGAGAGCTTCGCGCATGCAGACTGCTGCTGCTGCTGTCGATGCATGTGCAGCAGCAGCAGCAGCAACTCTGCTGCTGCTGCACGCACAGGCTCAGCTTGGTCATCCAGACACAGCAGCAAGAAGCCGCAGCAAATAGGGAGACGAAATAGGTGCTGCAGCAGCCGGGCACCGAGCAGCTGCAGCTCCTTCTGCTGCTGCTGCTGCTGCGCCGACACAGCAGCAGCAGCAGCAGCCAGCACAGGAGAACCCTCTCCAGCAGCAGCAGCCTTCCTACCCGCTGCTGCTGCCGCCGCCGCTGCTGCTGCTGCT
>NW_024013953.1:0-619 GCF_000499745.2 Eimeria mitis
TGGATCTGCACTGGCTTTGCATGTCCCTCCAGCCGCGCACTTCCTGGATGTGCATTCAGGATGCATTCCCTAGCGTGGTGCACAACCTCCACCACCAGCAAACTGCGCAAGACAATGGGAAACTTCCAATGGAGTCTAGACTCGCTCCTGCGTTTTCTGTTGTTACACGGTCCCTGCTGGGCTGCGGTACGTACCTCCTTAGCAATGCGCAGTCCGACACTGCAGGCAGTGGATACTTGGAAGCTCAATGCGCCCAATGCAGGATGGCGACCCTGCGTGAAATTTGACGCAGCCCATTCGCTCACGTCGAGACCACAAACAACCGCTCCGTTACGAAAAACGTTCAAGGCAACTCTCGCGCGCAACAGGCGACGCATTGGCTTGACGCACAGAGTGCAGAACTCCTTACAAGTGAAGCAGAGCGAAGCTGCGCAACGTGCTCCGTAGGCCTCCGGCCCACGTCCCAGAATTGCATGCAGACGGAATGAGCGACGACGCGCTACTTAGCCGCCACGTCATTCCCCGCAGCGTGCGCCGACACGCAAGACAAGGCGCTTCGATCCACCCACTCTGCCGAAACGAATCATCCGGTAGCTTCCACCGATACGCCCTGCATCGC
>NW_024013954.1:0-619 GCF_000499745.2 Eimeria mitis
AGCCGCAGCTAGAACAGCAACAGCAAACAGCTAGAGCAGGAGCAGCAACAGCATCTAGTGCAGCAGCAGCCATAGCAACAAAAACACGCGTAGCTGCGGCATTAACTAGACAAGAAGCAGCAGCAGCTAGCTCAGCAGCAACAGGAGCAGTTCTACCTCTGTCGAGAGCGAAAGTCTTGCGAGTACGATGGCAACGTTCTGAGCGCGTTTACTGGAGATGAGTTTTGTTCTCTGCACCTCGGGTTTCTTATTCGGCCGTTTTGCTGCTGCTGCTGCTGCTGCTGGCTGCGTACGGGAGAAGAGGCGGCTCAGTGCAGCCCCGTCCACTAAGGCGGAGGGCCCCAGGGGCCCCAAGGCCGGCATCTCACTAAACACCGTACCCTGTACACAGACGTAGCAACACACATCAAGCCACCTCCTGCTGCTGTTAGTGCTGATGCAAGTGCTGGTGATGTTGATGTCGGTGGTGCTATTGCTGCTGCTCTCACTGGCGCTGCTGCTGCTGTTTCTGCTGTTGCAGGTAGGGATCAAGGCAACACAACCGCAGACACGACCCACCCTGCTGCTGCCACTGGTGCTGCTGCTCTCAGGTAGACTGCAGCACCCCAAGAGGGAGCAC
>NW_024013955.1:0-619 GCF_000499745.2 Eimeria mitis
CAGCGCGCAGTTGCAAAAACGCATGCAGCAAAATGCATGCATGCATGCATGCATGCATCTGCATGCATGCATGCATGCATGCATCTGCATGCATCTGCATGCATGCATGCATGCATGCATCTGCATGCATCTGCATGCATCTGCATGCATGCGTGTTGCTGCATGCATGCATGCATGCATGCATCTGCATGCATGCGTGTTGCTGCATGCATGCAAACCGCACACATATATTTGAGGTGTGCATGCATCGACACAAGTACTGCTGCATGCATCTATCAACTCTCTCCTGCCCGTCCCCTTGCATGCATGCATGCATGCATGCATACATACACCTGCATGCATGCATCTGCATGCATGCATCTGCATGCATGCAAAAAGCTGCATGCAAACGTAAACGCAAACATGCATGCATGCATGCATGCATGCATGCATGCATGCAGCAGTGCATGCAGCCACGCCGCCGATGTCCCTTCCTTGAGGGGTGCTGTGTACTGCTGCTGCTGCTATGCATGCAGCTGCATGCATGCATGCATGCGCATGCATGCATGCATGCATGCATGCGTGCATGCATGCATGCGTCAGTGTCTATGCGGCGACAATGGGGCTGTAAAGAGGAGAA
>NW_024013956.1:0-619 GCF_000499745.2 Eimeria mitis
TATATATATATATACATATATTATAAAAGTATAAACAACCAGAATAACGAATAGAAAAAAAGGACATACATAAAGAAAAATATAAACAAAAAAAAATAAAGCAAAATATATATAAATACAAATTAAAACAAAACAAAAAAAATAAATAAAATAAATAAATAAAATAAAATAAAATAAAACAAATTATTTTTTTTATGGTCCCAACCGGGCTCGAACCGGCGACCTTTCGGTTATTAGCCGAATGCTCTAACCAACTGAGCTATAGGACCTTAACGAGGTCACCTCCATACAAAATAAAAAAATAAAAAAAAAAATAAATAAATAAATAAATAAATAAATAAATAAATAAATTAAGTTAAATAAATAGAATTAAATAAAATAAGGTACACAAACAACATAAACAAGAATAAAAAGAACAAAAGATAAAAAATAAAAAATAAAAAATAAAAAAAAAAATATAAAAAGAAAGTAAAAACAAAGCACGAAACAAAACAAATAAACAAAATACAAACAAACAAAATAGACAAAATCCAAGCAAACAAAAGATAAAAAAAAGAGAAGAAGAACAGAACAAGCAGCTGTATATACACCCCACAAGCACCAGATATATATATATATA
>NW_024013957.1:0-619 GCF_000499745.2 Eimeria mitis
GAACGAGAAGACGCACTTTGTAGTGGCTGATACGTAGCCCTTGCAGCGGATTTCGCCTCCGTACTGCACCACACCAGCACTTTCCTCCGTAGCATAAAATTCGTCTCAGTCCAACAAAACCCAAAAAGGAAAAAAATGGTTTTTTTTTTCGAGCGCATTCACTTACTTGAACAAGTGCAGAGTTCCCGCAGATCTGACAGGGGGGGAATTTCCCAAACATAAATCCATCAGCCACGATATGCGCTGCCTCGCCAACCTAAGAACATGTCATAGATGTGAGCAATCCACTACACTGCACCTCAGCCTTCGGCGTCAGAAAGGGGTTACAAGGAAAGACAGACAGATCAGCAGTAGGAAAGCACTGCACTAAAGACTCACCGATATTTTCTTATCGTTGTAGGGGATTCCATTTGCATCCAGAATTGGCAGCAACTGCTTCTTCGGGATTTCCTGCACAGGGCGCAGAAGCAAAGCTGGCGAAACCTTTAAATATGCAGCTCAGAAACCCGCCTACCGGCCGCAGCTGCACCTGCTTCAGCAACAGGCTGATGCCTACCATAAGAAGTGCTTTGAGGCTCCATATCGCATCGCTGCGTCTCTTCACGGCCTGCACTGCAGG
>NW_024013958.1:0-619 GCF_000499745.2 Eimeria mitis
AAAAAAAAAACAAGAGGAGGAGGAGATACAGAAGTATATGTTTCAAGCCCAGCAGCAAAAAGAAAAGGAATAGGCAACCACATAAAGAGAAAAGATAGAGCCCCCATAACCCCAACAACAAAAAAAATAAATAAAAAATGTTGAGTTGACTTGTGCTGCAGTATAAACCCTTTATATAAAACTTCAAACAAACCATAGATAGCAGCAGCAAGAAGAGAAAGAAAAACACCAACAGCAGAATGAGGCTCGCCCTGGTTGTTATATGTTATCAGTGCAACACCAACAGCAGCTAGTATAAGAGCTATAATTTGTATAAAGTCATCAGCCCCTTGTTTATAAAAAAGAGAAGAAAAGAAAAAAACAAAAAGTGAATTTGTGCTGTATATAGCTGTCACACTGCATACACTCATTCCGGGTGTACCGACAGCTACACTCCAGCACCAGCTTTGTGTTATATATAAACACAATAAAACAAAACAATAAACTATCAACTTTCTTATACTTGTGTTCTCTATCTCTTCTCTTAAAAACATATATACACTCTGCTCGTACTCCTCTATATACGCTCGGTATACATGCAGCAGCCACCACGCATGCAGCCGGCTCCATACACCTCTCA
>NW_024013959.1:0-619 GCF_000499745.2 Eimeria mitis
CAGCTGGTGCAGACGAGGCCGCTGCAACAGCAGCAGGCGCAGGTTCTGCAAGCGAATTATCTGCAGCAGCGGGGGCACCAGCATCGGCGGCAGCTAGCCCTCAGCCGGAGTTGATTCAAGCGCATCCATATGTCCACCTGCCTGTTTTGAAGGAGGGAGTGGTGCCGCCGCTCGTTGAGCTATCCCCAACGGCTTTTACGGTAAGCAAAGGTGGGCCAATGCGTGACATTTTGGTTGGTTTTCGTCGCCTGTTAATGATGCAGAAGCTGGGCGATCTAGAGGCTTTCGTGCTTGCGGAACATATCCAGAGGCTTGCAATTGCATCGGCCACTCGTGCGCGGACAGTCAAGCGGATGAGCCGCGCTCTGCATGGTGCCGCAAATATAGGGCAACAGTTTCTGGCTTTAGACGCGATCGTGTCTGCAATGCACGTCCTAGGACAACGGCCTACTTCTTGCAGTTGGTGGGAGAATTTCACCGCTTGCTTCGATACGAACTACCAGTACCCCAAGCCAAAACGCATCATTCATGACAGTGGCAAAGTAAACATAGACCTCGCCAATCGTATGTTGGCCGCCATGTCCATCTACAAAAAAGGAGAACGGCCACCGCTTGAGGA
>NW_024013960.1:0-618 GCF_000499745.2 Eimeria mitis
CGCTGCTGCTGCTGCTGCTGTTGCTGCTGCTGCTGCTGCTGCTGCAGCAACAGCTGGCGCCTGCTGCAGCTGTTGCTGCAGCGCGGGCTTGTAGCAGCAGCAACAGCAGCAGCAGCAGCAGCAGCAGCAACAGCAGCAGCAGCATTTCTTCTTTTTGCTTCCTAGGGGGCTCTGCTCTCACCAGCAGTATTAGGGGGGAGCAGCAGCAGCAGCTGCTGCTGCAGCAGAGGAGACACCGCTGCTGCAGCAGCTGCAGCAGCTGCAGCAGCAGCAGCAGCAGCAGCAGCAGCAGCAGCTCCACATTCCCTGCAGCAGCAAAACGAACAGATACCGCGTTTTGGGGCCCGCAGCAGCAGCAGCAGCAGCAGCAGCAGCAGCAAAAGCTGCAGCAGCAGCAGCTGCTGCTGCTGCGGGCTGCTGCAGTCGGAGATGCTGCCGAAGCGCAGCAGCAGGAAGAGCAGCGCATGCAAAGCAGCAGCTGCAGCAGCAGCAGCAACAGCAACAGCAGCAGCAGCAGCAACAACAGCAGGATCAGCACGGACGACGAAAGCAATAATACAAACACGGGCAGCAATATCAGCAGCGGCAGCAGCAACAGCAGCAGCAGCAGCAGCAGCA
>NW_024013961.1:0-618 GCF_000499745.2 Eimeria mitis
GCTGTCTGCAGCAGATGCATGCAGCAGACACAGCAGACACAGCAGACAGCTTGCATGCAGCAGACAGCTTTCATGCAGCAGACACAGGAGACAGCTTGCATGCAGCAGATGCATGCAGCAGACAGCTTGCATGCAGCAGACACAGGAGACAGCACAGGATAGCTGTCTGCAGCAGACAGTAGACAGCAGACACAGCAGACAGCTTGCATGCAGCAGACAGCTTGCATGCAGCAGATGCATGCAGCAGACAGCTTGCATGCAGCAGACAGCAGACACAGCAGACAGCTTGCATGCAGCAGATGCATGTAGCAGACACAGCAGACAGCTTGCATGCAGCAGATGCATGCAGCAGACAGCAGACAGCTTGCATGCAGCAGATGCATGCAGCAGACACAGCAGACACAGGAGACAGCTTGCATGCAGCAGAGGAGACAGGAGACACCCAAGACAGAGCAAAGACAGCTTGAGAGAGCCAGATAGAGAACAAACAGCAGCTCAGCAGCAACAAACAAACTCTGCTGCAGCAGCAGAATACAGACAAACAGGATATTAAAAAAAAATAACAAAGACACAAACATAAACAAAACAAGAGAGAGAAGAGACAAAAAAAAAAAAAAA
>NW_024013962.1:0-618 GCF_000499745.2 Eimeria mitis
CAGTCCACACAGTGCAACATCAACCTACCAGGACTGTCTGCCACGGCACATTTTGCCTTCCATATGCAGACCGTTCCTTCGAAAAGCTCAAAAAAGCCTGCGCACCTGACGACCGAGGAAGAATGCGGTTAAAACCAAACACGTTCCCACTTCTTGTCGACTGTCCTTTCCGACTGCACTTCCCTCACGTTGGACCGATAGACAAATGAACGCGAGTAATAAGAGAGTCTGAAGTGCGAATATTCTCACAAGTGCGGCAAGAAGATGGCTTTGCCTCGCACGCATCAGAATGCTGCATTATATCATTGTTGCTGAACGCTGCACACCGCTCTGCCTGCTAATTCTGTGCATACCATCTGGCAAAAGCAAGTCCCAGTCACATCGCCAAACGAGGCTTCGTCACACCGCGGCCAAATATCAGCGCACAAACACTGCATAACCCTGTGATGCTCACACATTCAGGCGCCCTAGCGCTCCACCAAACGCTGCAGATACTCATATTGGCATCCGGAGCTAAACTCAACCAGGCCAAGCATGCCAGTTTCAAGACTAATGCCTGGTGCATGAAAACGCAGCTGGCTGAGCGGGGCACCCTCACGACTCCCTCGACTCCCGTCC
>NW_024013963.1:0-618 GCF_000499745.2 Eimeria mitis
TGATTGCTATTTCAGCATAATTTACTGCATTTTAACCCCAATTACCACGAGGAGCCGTTTCGTTTCCTCCGGTATAAGGGGGCAGAGCATTCAGCAGCTACATTAACTCGAAACTGATTGATGCTACTACTGAAGGGAGAGAAAGCTGCGGATTGCTTGGCATGCCGTATTTGAATCTAGAAACCCTTGTAGCCGTTCATTCTGGGTAAAATCTGAGTTCCTGGAGGAGGCGACCGCATGCATCTTTTTGTTATTCAGCTTTGTCTTCGTTCACTTTATACTTCTTGCTGCCGCTGAAACTGAATATGAATACTATAAGTTTTCCCTGTTGCTGTATACGGCGTGCAGCAACAGTATCGCTTTTGTTGTGTTTTGTTTCGCATGCATCGAGAGTTCTTTGTTCAGTAGAAACAGCTTCAGCAGTTGAGGCCCATGATGATTCCGGTCGTACTGCAGCAGATTTAGAGGCTTCTTTCCCCTCTTCTATCAACGACAGCTTGACGACAGCATCGCCAAGTGGAAGCAGTAAACCTGATTCAGGTTCTCAGCTTGTTGATGAGTTGTATCTGCTGACAGAGCGGCCGCCACGGCCACCCCCCCGTGCACCAACAGTAGCAC
>NW_024013965.1:0-618 GCF_000499745.2 Eimeria mitis
AAAAAAAAAAAAAAAAAAAAAACAAAGAAACACAAACAAGAAGACTAGCCTCCCGATGCCTTCAATACATAGAGAGAATCTTTTTATCACACCACACACCAAGCCAGCTAGCCAGCTAGCCAGCTAGCTAGCTAGCTGGCTAGCTAGCTGGCTATCCCGATAGCTAGCTGCCCAGCCAGCTAGTTAGCTGGCTAGCTCCCCAGTTCTCTAACTACCCACCCACCCACCTACCCACCCAGCTAGCTAGCTAGCTAGCTAGCTAGCTATCCAAGTATCCACCCAGCTAGCTAGCTAGCTAGCTAGCTAGCTAGCTAGCTAGGTATTAGTATATTAATGTCTCACTTCGTCACATCCAGCCAGCATAAAGTTGACCTGGTAAGGACTCCTTCTGAGGAAGTATGCTAATTGCTGCTGTGCAAATGATGCAGCAGCAGGAGCAGATAACTTTATGTTCGACCTGCAACAGGTGTACAGACACCGCAACTGCATGCAGCTGCATATACACCCCAAATATATGCAGCTGTATATACACCGCAGATATATGCAGCTGCATATACACTGCAACTGCATGCAGCTGCATATACACCCCAAATATATGCAGCTGTATATACACTGCAG
>NW_024013966.1:0-618 GCF_000499745.2 Eimeria mitis
ATGCCACGCCACAATCGCCATGGTCATATACAGGATGCCACTACAGCATGGTCGTGCTCTATGTCATCTCTGTGCATCTTAAAGGTAAACAGGAAGGAGCCATGCCGCGCCGCACGAGATGATACAAAGACAGCGAGCAACGCTCAACAGACGAGCTCCCTAGTCTAGCTCGGCGGGTCTTATCACTCAATCGCCGCACCCTGCAACCTGGGAGTGGGTGGACACAGCATGGTGCATCGTTGCAACTTAATATTAGCATCAAAGTTGCTTGCAATCACTGGTGAACGTTTCGCGTCAGAGGCGCATCATAAGGTACATCGGACGCACTGGCTGTTTGTTTACGAAAGGCCACTTGCACCTGACCGCTAAAGCGGTCGCACGTCGAATACGATACAGGCGCCTGGGGGGGCGCCTACATCCCACAGGGTTTATCCTGGCACGACGGTAGACCACGCTGCACGTCCAACGACGTGAACAACGCTTGCAGTACATCGTTGCCTGCTCCACTTGAGGGTTTCGAGATAGAGGATGGAACGTTTGCCTCTCCTACACTTGGTTCCCCTGCAAGCAACATTTTGACGGAGTAAATGCTTCTCATGTCTTTTAGACTCCTCCAAT
>NW_024013967.1:0-617 GCF_000499745.2 Eimeria mitis
CACTTCGGATACGGTGGAGAGGTCAGAATCTGATGCGGTTGCGCAGGCAACCACCAGTGGAGGCGGGGAAGCCTTTGGGGCTAAGGACATTCGTTGCCATCCTTTTGTGCGGCTGCCGGCTGTAAATCTGGAGGATTTCCACGTTCGCTTCAACACCGTGTTTGCACTGTCACCTCGTTTGACGATTCATAGTCCCATGGAATCATACATGAAAATGCGAAGCCTGTTTGCCAAGGAATCCCTGAATGCTGAAGACGCTAAGATGCTAGTGGAGGAAGCCGAAGTAGTGGCCAAATATGCTGTGACCAAACTGGCACGACCATGCAAGAGGTGCGCAGCAGGCCAACTTCTTATGAAACTATCGGCTCTGTTTATGGCATTTGACTACCTGGTCTGCACAATCGAGCTCCTGGGGGACCATATGGATGCCGGCAGCTGGTGGCCTGCGTTTGTGCAGAGGTTCCGCACGGACTACATTTTCCCTGAGGATTCATGGAAGGAAAGAACAAAAATACTGAACAATTTGGTCAATCGAGTGAGTGCGGCGCTGTCAATATATAAGCAAGCAAGACGCCCGGCACTTGAGGAAGTAATTGAGCTGAAGAGGGCCATTCTTA
>NW_024013968.1:0-617 GCF_000499745.2 Eimeria mitis
GCTTCCCTGATGACTTGTAACTTATCGTGTTCCGCGTCAACATGATAAGATTCGTTGAAAACGGCATCGTGAAGGTCTCTTGCAAGTTTCCTCTTTGCTTCTGGTATCGTTTTCTTTTTACTTTTCCTAGCTTCTTTCTGAGGTTTCAGACGAACTTCCGCGTCTGCTGCTGGCGTCGTTGTTCTTGCTGCTGCTGCTGCTGCTGTTATTTCTGATGCTTGTGCTTGACATGCAACAGGAAAGACCTCAGGTGATGACTCTTTATACTTCTCTTGTACAGGTTCCCCTTCTTGTGGGATGACTTCATCTCGTATGAGTTCCTCTTCTTGTTTTGATTTCTCCTCTTTGCACGATTTCTTCGTCTTCCCTGATTTCCATCGCTTGCACAGTTTCCCCCCCTTCTTCTTCTTGGGTTTCCTATTTGTAGGTTCGCTTCCTCTTTCTTTTCCTCGTGTTTCCACCTCAGTAGGTGAAGGATACACCCAGCACATTGGCTGTTCCGTTTGCTGAGGCAAAAACAAATACAACAGCATCTGATATTTCTGGCGTTTCTTCACTACCCGACCAAATGCAAAGAACAATAAAGTGAATTTCTTCCGTGTGCATGCAGTTGAAAC
>NW_024013969.1:0-617 GCF_000499745.2 Eimeria mitis
GGAAATATTTAAGAGGTCTGCAGTACGTTTCTAAACTGCAGCTCTCGGTGATGTGCGTCTGCTGTTACGCGCGGTCGCGGTAGTAGCGGACTGGCAAGCTTCCTAATCTACCCACTCGCTGCGTTGCGGTTTGAGCGCAATTATGCTCACAGCGGTGGGACCACAGGTTTGCGCAACGTAAACCTCACCCTGCACCACTCTCTGCCAACTCTCTCTTCTCGCCAAGCAATGGGAACATCAAGTCATGGAGTTGGCCTCCTGCTCAAACGGTGTAGCAACAAGATACACGCAGGCTACTAACACCGGATGCATGCTAATAGCTGGGGTCGAGGCAAATGGCAGAAGTCGAACGACGGTAGCAACATGCTTACAAGCTGCAGCTGCTAAGCAGCGCTGTGTAAAACGTGTGCACGGTCTCTACATCCGGTCCGCCTAGAGAGTTTTCAACAATATTGTCACATACTTCCTGCATCGCTCTTCCCTTCTCAGTCACCCGCAGTGCTGCCATACCATCTGCAGATTGGCCGTGGCTTTTCATTGAGCTCTCGGCCACCCCACAGCTATTCGCCCGTTTCCAGAAAATAACACGTATCTGTTCTACGGCAGGTCAACCTCAT
>NW_024013970.1:0-617 GCF_000499745.2 Eimeria mitis
GCTGCAGCGAGGTGCTGACGCACAGCGGCTCACCCCCCTTCTCTGCTTAGTTAGAGAAACACATACACCTGGTGTTGCTGCTGCCGTACTAGCTAGAGAAGAGAAAAATATAGAGGGGAATGAGACTGAAATGAATTAAATAAAAAGAAAAAGAAAAGAAAAAACAAAAAGAAAAACAAATAACACAACAGATGAACGCAGAGGGCTGCTGCTGCTGCTCAGAGAGCGAACCCCAGCAGCAGCAGCAGCAGCAGCAGCAGCAGCAGCAGCAGTATCAGCAGCAGCAGCAACAGAAATAGAATGAAGTGTATGTACACCTAAACGACCTAAAATAAATATTAATTATTTTAATTTATAAAAAAACAACAAACATATACTTTCTCTTTCTCTCTGCTGCTACGAGCCCCTCTGCTGCTGCTGCTCAGCTGTACATACACCTCAAGGGGGGCTGCAGCAGCAGCAGCAGCAGCAGCAGCAGCAGAATTCGTTTTGGGCTCTAGAAACAGTTGAAACAACTGCAAAAATAATTTATTTATTTATTTTTTTTATATTTTTTATACACAAAACAACATTTTATTTCTTTTTTTATATATAAAATACCCCCCCCCCCCC
Organism: Eimeria mitis; assembly: GCF_000499745.2. Classification (NCBI taxonomy): domain Eukaryota; phylum Apicomplexa; class Conoidasida; order Eucoccidiorida; family Eimeriidae; genus Eimeria; species Eimeria mitis. The sequence goes on from NW_024013970.1 coordinate 613, forward strand.
CCCCC
>NW_024013971.1:0-617 GCF_000499745.2 Eimeria mitis
AAAGTCGATGCAGCTGGCTTCGCGTGGAGTCCTTGTCGAATCTCGTCTTTTACGGGGATTGAAAAGAATCCACCATGGTTATGGAACGCTTTAGGTTCCACGTGATTTTGGACCCCATCACCTCTTTTCGCTTTGCGAGTATGTTCGAAGGCTATGGACGCTTTGCTCTAAGGTGCCGAACGTGGCACCGCCACATTTAGGAGCTGCGCCTAGCCCTAAGATAATGTAGTTTAAGGACCAACGCCATACCAAAACCATCCGCATGTGTAACGCTTTCCGCCTTGCCTCTGGGTCACTGCAAAACTACACAATGCGCTATGAGCTCCGCAAGCTGTCGTGCAAGCGCCATGGGCATTTACACGGGTCCGTCCGCCGCTGCACGCGCTTCGCTACACATGTGATCCGCGGAACAATTACCATCCTACGTAGCCAAGCTGACAATCAATAATAATAAGCGTCTGACGGAACAGTGCCGACCTGCTACTGACTGCTCCCACGAATTGATTCACTGAGATCATTCATCTCTGACTCCATCTCGCAAAGCTATATCAAATGGAGAGGTCTCACTTATTCTCAGGTCTGTCAGGTCTCAGCTTGATACATCGGTTTGCATGAAC
>NW_024013972.1:0-617 GCF_000499745.2 Eimeria mitis
TGCTGCAGCTGCTGCAGCTGCTGCAGCTGTTGCTGCTGCTGCTGCTGCTGCTGCTGAGCCTTTCTGAGCTCGTCTTTTGTGCGGCGCAGCTGCGACAGCAAATGGTGCTGCTCTAGCTCTGCTGCAGCAGCCTGCTGCTGCAGCAGCAGCTGCTGCTCCCCCAGCTGCTTCTGTAGGACTTGGTTTTCTTCTGTCTGCTGCTGCAGCAGCTTCCTGACGGCGGTGAGCTCCTTGTCTTGCTGCTGCTTCAGCTGCTGCAGCATCCCTATCTCTTGGTGAGCAGCAGCAGCAGCAGCATCCTTCAATGCTTGCTTCCTCCCCTCATCCTGTGCTGCTGCTGCTGCTGTCTTCACTGCATGCAGAGCCTGCTGCGCTGCAGCACAAGAGACAACCCCAACCCTGACGACGCGGCCGACAGCAGCAGCAACAACAGCAGCGACAAGCCCATTAGCAGCAGCAGCAGCACGAGCAAGCATAGCAGCAGCAGCAGCAGTAGATGAAATATATACGGCATCAGCAGCAGCAGCAGCAACAACAACAGCAGCAACAGCAGCAGCAGCAGCAGCAGCATTACCTTGAGAGCTGCTGCTTCCTTTTGTCTTTCAGAGAGCAGCTGC
>NW_024013973.1:0-617 GCF_000499745.2 Eimeria mitis
CTAAATTCCCTCTATAGATACAGCTAGCTAGCTAGCTAGCCAGCTAGCTAGCTATAGATACAGCTAGCTAGCTACCTAGCTAGCTAGCTATAGATACAGCTAGCTAGCTAGCTAGCTAGCTAGCTAGCTAGCTATGTACCTGCCATCAGCGCTGACAGAAAGCTGAAGGTTGCGTATTTGTTTGGTGTCGACAGAAGCCAGCAAATCGCCTTCGTAAGAATGCACTCTTATCTGATCAAACACAAACCCTAAACCCTAAGCCCTAAACCCTAATAAACCCTAATAAACCCTAAACCCCAAACCCTAAACCCTAATAAGCCATAAACCCTAAACCCTAACCCCTAATAAACCCTAAGCCCTAAACCCTAATAAACCCTAAGCCCTAAACCCTAATAAACCCTAAACCCTAATAAACCCTAAACCCTAATAAACCCTAGACCCTAATAAACACTAAACCCTAGATATCCAGAAGAAGCAGAGAAGAAGGCGAAGCCAATGCAGGTTTAAATACACAAATAGAAAAAAAACAAAAAAAAACAAAAAAACAAAAAAAAAACAAGAAGAAAAACAACAAAGAAGATCAAAAAAAAAAAGGAATAAACAGGAGACCCAAAACA
>NW_024013975.1:0-616 GCF_000499745.2 Eimeria mitis
AGTGTTTAGGGTGTAGGATTTATGGTTTAGAACTTGACGGTTCCATCGAACGATACACTGATTTGGGATATTCCTCCCCTAGAGACCTTCCTGCAGCGCGTCAGCAGCAAAACCAGAACAATGCAAAACGCTTCCCCAGTATACTGTGTGCGTATACCCCAAGAACACGAACACCGATCGATCGAATGAAAACAGCAAAACACACCTGCCAAGTCCTGCCTCCACATCGATACACCGCAGGTTTTCCTCTCTAGACGTCTCATGCACGCATAACAATACATATACCTGTTGTATATGTGAAAGCCAACAGAAAAAATGCACTCAGCAAACATAAGGAAGAACAGACTTGTTGTGCCTGCCATCCATACGCATGCAGCGCATATGCATGCACATGTGCTCACGCAAATATATACTACACACGAACAATACACCATACACGTATCACATACATAATACGTAATAATAATAGTAGCATAAATATAAGCATATGCATACACAAGCGTATGCATAATGCATAATGCATATATACACATGTGCATCTGGAATATGCAGATCCACCCCCCCAAAGCCAGTGCCAGCCCGAGACGCCCTAACCAGCGCACCATCAGTTTGTTTT
>NW_024013977.1:0-616 GCF_000499745.2 Eimeria mitis
CCGCCATCTCTGCCTGAGATGCGAGACGAGTTTTTGCTTTTCTTACACTCAGCAGCAACTGCTCCTCTTGCAGCGCTGCGTTTTTCTTTCTCAACTGCTCACGCAGTAACTTTATTGCTTCTTCTTGTTCTGCTAGGTCTTTGGCTGTTTCTTCTTGTGCTTCTTTTAGTGCATTTGCATCTGATAGACCTTTCTTTACCTCCTCCTTCTCTACAGCTAGGTCTCTGTCTATCTCCATCATGAACGCCTCTCTCTCTAGCAGTTGATGCCCCTCTGCTGAGCGGACCCTCATTATATGTTCCCCATAAGCCAGGGCTAGAGCGAGTGCAGCAACAGCAGCAAAATAAGCTAAAGCCTTTCTCCTCTCAGGCTCTTTCCAGTAGTCTTCACCGCGTCTATACATACGCCGTGATATATAACGAATAGAACTCCCTGCACTACGCAGAGCCCGGGTCCACCCATCTCTTCTATCTCCCTCAAGCCCAGGGACCCCCAGATCAGCCCATCGCTTCACTGGCTTTGCTTGCTGGGATCCTCCTCCCCACGCCTGATGCTGAAACCCACGAACACGATCCCTAGATGCGGACCCACCCCTGCGGCGAGAGGAAGATACGCC
>NW_024013979.1:0-616 GCF_000499745.2 Eimeria mitis
CAGCAGCAGCAGCAGCAGCAGCAGCAGCAGCAACAGCAGCAGCAGCAGCAGCAACTGCTGCTGCTGCAGCAGCAGCAGCAGGAAAATACCCCCAGCACCGTCGACGATATTCCGGTTGACAGCGTCACGCTGCAGCAGCAGCAGCAGCAGGAACAGCAGCAGCAGCAGCAGCAGCAACAGCAGCAGCAAGTATGCTCCAGCCCTTTGCACCACATACTGCCTGAAGAGCAGCAAACGCTGCAGCAGCAGAAGCAGCAGTTGCAGCAGCAGCACTTCCAGCAGCAACAGCAGTTGCAGCAGCAGCAGCGGCAGCAGGTGCAGCAGCTGCTGCTGGAGCAGCAGCAGCTGGAGCAGCAGCAGCAGAAGCAGCAGTTGCAGCAGCAGCAACTCCAGCAGCAGCAGCAGTTGCAGCAGCAGCAGCTGGAGCAGCTGCAGATAGAGCAGCAGCCGCTGCAGCAGCAGCACCTGGAGCAGCAGCAGCTGGAGCAGCAAGCGCTGCAGCAGCGTCATGTTCTTTCACACCACTACCTCGGGCTCCGACATGATCTGCAGCAACAGCAGCAGCAGCAGCAGCAGCAGCAAGAACAGCAGCAGCAGCAGCAGCAGCAACAGCAAC
>NW_024013980.1:0-616 GCF_000499745.2 Eimeria mitis
CCCGCAGCCGCCAGTCGCCGCTGCCCTGCTGCTGCCGCTGTTCTAAGACCAAGGGGTGAACGCAGCAAAACGCATCCGGAACAAAAGGAGAAACCCCAGAAGGTCGGGGAGCTGCTGCTGCTCCTGCTGCAGCTGCTGCAACTGGCGGAGCCCGTGAAGGCCTCAGATCTTCAGAGGGAGCTGCATGGGAGCCGCGCTGCTCAATGTTTCGCGCTCTCTCGTGGGGCTCCATCTTGATCCGCGGTGTACAGACAACTCAGGGGAGAGTTGTCTAGAGATGGCGAAGCCTGGCGGCTTGAGGGAATCAAATGAAAGGGCTTCACCTCCGCTCTGCCTCTTGTCTGTATCAACTCCTCCTGTTTACCGATAGAAACGAAAACGATCCAACACGCAGCTGCTGCTGTTCGAAGCACAACGGCGCAAACTGCTCCTCCCAGGAGGGGAGTAAAGCGGATCCGCTGGAGTAGGACCAGTGGTTTATTCGTATTTCGTGAGGTTCAAAGTATTTCTGCTTTTCAGGGGCACACTCGCGCTCATTCAGAGAGGGAAAAGAGGAAATACCAACCAATCGTCCGCGCCGATGGCGCCAGAGGGCAAATATATGGTAGTGTTCAGG
>NW_024013981.1:0-616 GCF_000499745.2 Eimeria mitis
GCCCCCAGAAGGAGGCATCCTAGTCGAACTGCTTCTTGTTAGAAGATTAACAACAGTCAAGCGCGCGCAGACTGCGGGCCTCCTTCCGGTTTCTCCTGCGCCCTACTTTGGAATTCTACTAAGCATTTGCAATGCATGACATGCTCCAGCAACTGCCAGCGACATACGCATATATTCAATGCACCAATCGGGAGCAGAAACACTTGATTCCTGCCATTATGCAAGCTGAAACATCTGCGTGCCGACACGCGCGCTGAGAAGATGCGTTTGAGCTGCAAAGGTGCACCAAACTGCTGTTTCCAGCGGCACGACGCTTCGCCTTCCCAGCGCCACCAGTTTATTGCGCGCATACCTTCTGGGCAAAGCAGCGTGCTATCACAACGTCAGAGAAGGCTTCGCCACACCGTTGCCGGAAACATGCGCACACACTCCACACCCTCACGAAGCCTAGGCATGCCCTTCCTATAGCTCGCCAAAAAGACGGCGTACACACCTGTCGGCACCCGACACTGATTTAAACCAGGCAAAACGAACCAAACGCAAAGTTTGCACCAACTGCAAAAACATGCAGCTGCCAGAAGGAGGCATCCTGGTCGAACAGCTTCTTGCTGGAAGA
>NW_024013982.1:0-616 GCF_000499745.2 Eimeria mitis
TGCTGCTGCTGTTGCTGCTGCAACAGCAGCAGCAGCAGCAGCAGCAGCAGCTAAAGGGAGAAGAAGAACAGCTGCAGCAGCAACGAAGAAAGAAGACGAGGCGGCTGTTGAATACTAAACAAATATAACAACAATAATAAATAAAAACAATAAATAAAAATAATAAATAAAAATAATAAATAAAAATAATAATAAATATTTTTAATTATAATAATAGCGATAGATGCATGCATTGCATATTTGTATATGTGCGTAGACGCACAAAAAGAGAAAATAAAATAAAATAAAATAAAATAAAATAAAATAAAATAAAATAAAATAAAATAAAACAATAAACGCAGCGGGAAGGAAAGAAAAATAAAAAAATAAATACAGAGAAGCTATTTTTATATTCTCTGTTTTTTCTATTTATTATTTTCTGCTCTTCTCTCTCCCTCTTTATTTTTATATCTGTCTCTATCTCTGTCTCTGTCTCTGCCTCTCTGTTTCTTTCTCTCTTTCTCTTTCTGTCTGTATATTAAAATTAAAGAAAGAGAGAAGAACAGAAGCAGCAGCAGCAGCAGCAGCAGCAGCAGCAGCAGAGAGAAGGAGAGAGGGGGGTTGTGCTGAGGTGTAT
>NW_024013983.1:0-615 GCF_000499745.2 Eimeria mitis
TACAAACCCCCAAACCCGAGCTCCCTAAACCCTCATTACCTCTATCTAAACCTGAACTACCTAAACCCTCACTCCCTCTATCTAAACCAGAACTGCCAAAGCCTGGGGGTTCTATTGCGGGTAAAGAAGATGCTGCTAAGCCTGCTGCAGCAGCAAAGATAGGTGCTGCAGCAGACACCAAAGCAGCAGCAGCAGCAGCAACAGCAACAGCAGCAGCAGCAAAACCTGAACTACCTAAACCACCTACAGGGGGCCTCGCAAAGCCAGCAGCACCAGCAGCACCAGCAGCACCAGCAGCACCAGCAGCAGCAGCAAAGGCAGCTGAATCGCCCAAGCCGGGGGGCCCCCCGGCAAAGATGGAGTTGCCAGCTAAGGGGCCCCCCAAGCCGGCGGGGGGGCCCCTGGAGAAGCCAGGGCTTCCTGCGAAGCCAGGGGGCCCCCCTCTACCGGGTGCAGCAGGGGGCCCCCCCAAGCCTGAGGGGAGCAAACCACCGCTGCCGGGGGCCCCAAAGCCAGGGGCAGATGGGGGCCCCCAGGCAAAGGGAGGAGCGGCGCCGCCGTCTAAGCCAGGCCTACCCCCAGCAAAGGACCCAAAGGCAGGGGCCCCAGGGGCCC
>NW_024013985.1:0-615 GCF_000499745.2 Eimeria mitis
AATCTTGCTTCTGCAGAATGCAGCGCCACACAGGAACGCGTCAACGCACGGGCTTCGGAAACATATTGAAGGTGCTTCTTTAGCTGACCGTATGCTTGACGCCACGTGCGAAAGCCCGGGAGGAGGGCCTGCTCCAATTTCGGCAACCCAATATTGATCCAAGGCCACATTGCGCAGAACTGTTTGCGGTGGCCACACCCACCTTAGGGGACGTCACCAATACACACCAACCCTCTACCCGTAAGATGCAGGACTTTAGGTGCCTACGCCTACGGATCTGTACGGTGACCAAACCGTCACGCCATCCAATGCACCTCGTGCCTTGTCCGCTGCCTCCCCGTCTGTTCGTACGCCCAAACTAACCAAACAAAAAACACAAACGCTCGGGAACGTTCACTATCACGTCATCAGGGCTTCGACAGTGGGTCTCCGGCGCACCAGTAAAGGCAAGCTCCCTCGGCCAAGCGCACGTCACCACATGCGTTAGCAGACTCCGGCACAGTCCTTCACCCTTACGAGGCCTCCTAGAAAGCAGAACGGAGACAGCCGTACAATAGGATAGAGATGCTGCGATATTGTACTCGCCAGGATGCCCTGCAGTAGGCAAGTCGAAGA
>NW_024013986.1:0-615 GCF_000499745.2 Eimeria mitis
ACTATCTCCTTTCTGAGCGATGGGTGCGCTGGTGATCCTGCTACTGACGTAGTCCGACCACGACATCACCGGGCTTATGGCAGTCGGTGCAACACGCTCGCCTTGAATGTCTAAAATGAGGCGCAATTATTAAGTGGCGATGTTGGGCAGTACGTGCGGTGTGAACACGGTATTCGCGTCCAAGCCATTCTTCCCTACTTTCGTCTGCCATAATGCGACACACAGTTCGCGGACGTTCAGCGCTACTTATAGAGGCACGAAGACTTGGTAGGCGGAGTAGACAGCCCCCATTTACTGCGTACAGCAGCGCAAGCGGCCAGAGCCCTTCTGCTGGTTTGCAGATATATTTGTGCGACAGGGAGAAACTGGCTCCTCCACATTTCTGTGCAGGACTCTGTGGAGTCTGCGCAGGCACGGACTATTCGACTTTTTCGTTCCTTGCTGCTTCGCCGCTTATTTTGCTAGAGATAATCCGTTGCATGTCTTTGCATGGAACGTGTGCACAGAGTAGATGCAGCAATTGTTTACACTGCGCGACACACCCACGGTTTGCGCCTAGTGCGCACCCGACGGCAACCACACTGACGTTAGTTGGTGCGAGCTTAAACTGTTTCC
>NW_024013987.1:0-615 GCF_000499745.2 Eimeria mitis
TGCTAGTGAAAATTATGCCAAAGCTGGGGTGTGGCGATCTGAATTTGCATACACTGCGGCCCAACTACATCTCGAGAACAAGGCACTCCACTCGTCGAGAAGCTGACACAGGGAAAAAGTGAAGATTCTTCAAGCTGAAGGTCGGAACTGCTACGTCAGGTGTCAAAAGGTCGAAAAAAAAATTAGAAAGTCAGTGGGGATGTGCGTTGAACAGTGTTTATTGTGCTGTTGGCTCTAGGTCGTGTTAGCTTCACTGCGGCCACAGGTGTTACCCACCCACCGGGTGGGGCTTGAGCCGACCGCTTCCACAGAAGCTTATTGATCGCGAGAATATGACGGACGGATATGAGTGTGTAAACACTCAGATCTTTTGGGCCTTCCATTATAGGTCCTGCACTCTGCGATATTCCTTCCTACAACACAGTAGTTCCGGGTCGAAGGTGAGGTTGCAAGTGCCCAGGGACCCACGCAAATAAGTGTATATGCATGAACTGACGGCCTTCTCGAAAAATCATACTAGAAGCGAACATCAGCTTTTCCGTTACACTTCCTGCGTGCAGTTGAAGATTTTTCAACATAATTCGTTTAGTCTGCGAGTGCAACGAAACTAATAAT
>NW_024013988.1:0-11049 GCF_000499745.2 Eimeria mitis
TATATATATATATATATATATATATATATATATATAACCCTAAACCCTAAACCCTAAACATCGATGTCAGGGTAACGAAAGATAAGAACCAACCCCTAAAACCCTAAACCCTAAACCCTAAACCCTAAACCCTGATTTGTGTTTTGTATAGAGAACCCCTCTCCTACAAGCAGTGCCGTACACCGTTGGACTCCTCCTCCTACCCTGCCCCTAGATATACCTGCAGCTAGGGTTTAGGGTTTAGGGTTTAGGGTTTAGGGTTTACCTGGACCGAAGCCTGATGCGTGTTGAACCACTGCATCAGCTTCTCTCGGTTCTTCACCACCCGGGCGGCGTCCCTGACGCGCTCCATCCTGCGGACCCCAAACCCTAAACCCTAAACCCTAAACCCTAAACCCTAAACCCTAGACCCTTAGATCTGTATCTCAGGGTCCCTTGTGACTGCAGCAGGAGACAACGACTCAGCAGCTCTCAGCTTTTGCAGCTATCGAAGACTCTGCTGCTGCTGGAAGTGCTGCTGCCGTTGCCTCTTCTGCTGCTGCTGCTGCTGCTGCTGCTGCTGCTGCACCAGCAAGAGCCGCTGCTGTCACTGCTACAGATACCCAACAGCCAGAGGCTAAACCTAGAAGCACGTGTAGAAGGTCCTGCTGGTGGTGTGAGCGACAAAAACTGCAGCAGCAGCAGCAGCAGCAGCAGCAGCAGCAGCAGCAGCAGCAGCAGCAGCAGCAGGCCGCGTACCTTGCCAGTCGTGCGGCCGCAGACGACTGAGGGCTTCGGGTTTCTTTAGGAGTGAAAGTTCAAAGAAAAAAGAAAACAGAAGGAAAAGGAGTAGGTATTTGAGGGGTAAACCCTAAACCCTAAACCCTAATAGGCAGACACCGCAGCTGCAGCAGCACTGGTAGCAGCAGCAGCAGCAGCAGCAGCAGCAGCAGCAAAAGTACAAGCAGCCTTCACTTAAGAAGAAATATCCTAAGGCTGTTAATTGTTTCAATATTCTTCAGAAATAGACGGATGCCCCGCCACAAACACAACGCATAGTTCAGCAGCAGCAGCAGCAGCAGCAGCAGCAGCAGCAGCAGCAGCAGCAGCAGCAGCAGCAGCAGAACAGCAACAGAACAGCAGCAGCAGCAACAAGTCTATAGAATGTAAGCCGAAGGGGGCCCACCATTCACTCAACAGCAAACAGCTTCACAGACACCACTTTATTTCTGTTGTTGTAAATAACAACAGAGAAAGTAAATGTATTAAACTTTAGGGTTTTGTGTTTATAGTTTTTATTGTTTAGGGGGCTAGAGGAACGCGCAGACAACAGGCTACTGCTGCTGCTGCTGTTGCTGCTGCTGCTGCTGCTGCTGTATACATTGCTCGTCGCTGCTGTTGCTGCTGCTGCTGCTGCTGCTGCTATTGCTGCTGCTGCTCGCGGTGGTTGCGTCCCTGTGTATTGTACCTTCATGCAAACCGAAGAAGACAAACTCTAACCCAGCAGCAACGGAGTGTACACACAGGGTGGCGCCGCCGGGCGCTCATAGTTTTTTTCCTGCTGTTCGTCTGTGCTGTTTGGGGTGTATGTGCACCTCGCCTCAGAACAAGGCTGCAGATGCTGCGGTGGTTGCAGCAGAGGCAGCAGCAGCAGCAGCTGCTGCTGCTGCTGCTGCCCTGAGAGGATTTATATGAGACGCTCTCTCTGGCGCTGTCTGTGTGTATATCTTCTCTATCACTACTTGCATGCAGGCTGCATATGAAAAGCCAATAAAGTGTGTAACAACTGCCGGCTGTGTTAGCGCATGCAGCAGATGGGGCTTGGTTGTTGGGTGGATTGCTGCCGTTGCAACTCATGTTAACCCGTCTCCTCTTCTGCGGCCCCAGATACTTCTGCTGCCTGCAGTAGGCCGCAGGGGTACCTGAGACGAGCTGAGCTGCTCTGTGTACACTCTCCTCTTCAGTATTTGACTCTCCTGTTGCTCGCGATGGTTCTAGAGAAACATATTGGACTCTCGTTACAAACGATAGCTCGAGCTGTAGTTGCTGGGGCTGCCAGCAGAGAGTGCTGCAGCACCAGCAGGCCCGCCAGATGCAGGAGGAGAGCAGGAGCATGCGAAGCAAAGCTCGCCGACGAAACCGCTAATTTATTGAAGACTGCCGCTGCTACGCGAGCGGCTGTTCAGATATAGTAGAAGGCTCTGCCGCTGCCGTTGGCCAGCGGCCCCGCTTCTAGTGGTGCTGGGTGCCGCTGCAATAAAGTGTGTATAGAGAAGATCCGGCATCTAGAAAGCTGAAATGAACACAAGGTACAAACAAGCAACAGCAAGGGAGCGACAGCAAGCAGCAGTTGCTGGTTTTGGTATTGCCCTTCCCGATCCTGCTGTTGCTGCTGCTGCTGTTGTTGAGCTCCGTGCTGCCGGAACTGCTGCTGTTGGTGCTCACATTGTTGTTGCTGACGCCGTTGACGTTAAAGCTGCTGCTACCGCTGTTGTTGTTCTCACTTCTACGGCTGAACCCCTGAGCGAATGCTGGTGTTAAATTTGTCTCCCTCAACAGTTCCAGGCGGCGTTGACGTAGCATCTCCTGCTGTTACTCCTGCTGCTCTCTTGCCATTCAAGTAAGCATATGGTAAAACTTTCCACCTATCCCCCAGCCGCAGTCGTGCTGTGCTAGGGGTATGGCTACCCCGAAAGCCCCAGAAGAATGTAGGGCCCAGGCCCCGCAGTACGGGAAAGTCAAAGGTGTTCTGGGGAGCGGCGCCGAGTTAGCGATAGATAGAGAGAAGTGCACTGATCAAGTCAGAGAAGGAACTAGCAGCGGAAATGAAATGTATACAGAAATATGAGCGGATCCTCATATAGCCTAACTATATAACAATAGAGCACGGCCCAATTCTAAGCTATGCTGTGTGAGAAACTCCCGTGCAGCAGGCCAGATAGAGGGTGTTTGGGGGCTTAGCGATCATGCGCCCGTCGGAACTTGATACCACTCTCGTCAATGGGTGCACCAAACAATCTCCGCAGCTCTGCGTCTTGTGCCCGCAACGACCACACAAAAGCAGAGACGACAACGCAAACGCAGATAAGAACCCAACGGTGAGGCATAGTGGGGATCCGATTTCCCTCACACGTTGGGGTGTTGTGAATCCATAACAATGGAGGTGTTGCTGACCCAAGAAGCTGGTGATGCCTGGGCTCAGCTCTCAGTCTCTCACTCGCTATGCCGAGATTCGTTCGCGTTAATAAATAATACTACTTTAGTGCAATATTTTCAATAAGCACGACAAGTTCATAGGCTGTTCCTCTGAAAGGCTGCTGTGGGAAGCGTCATTTGGACCTCATAATGGGCCGGTAGGCATAAGTTGACTGACACCCCCATATAAACTCTCTTATGCTACAGACACTCAAACACCTCATCTGATTCTGCAAAATAACAAAGCTAACAGTGCTTCAAGAATGTTTCTTCTCTTGTTTTTATCTCTCCAAATTGTTCCTTTCTCAGCCCCAGTAGATCCGGCTCTGCGGCCTTAGCGCCTGGGAGAGGAGACGGCCTGGCACGTTGCAGAGCCTTTTGCGCCAAGTCTCATGCGAGCCTCTCCTAGCCTCTCCTATAGTCATAACAATACACGTCTTTGTAAACAGTATCTAATACATTCAGTAAGTATTTACTCAATAAATAACACTATGGAACCACACGCATTTCCACTGTTCAATCAACCTTCACTCTTGCACAACGAGCACGGCAGTGTTGCCGTGCTTGTACTGAGAATTCACCACACGCTACGCACTCCAACACCCACAGTCGGTGCTGCTGAGTTTAGGAGAGCTACGTATTACTGGGTTGTATCTCTGACGAGCTACTGTGGGGCGCATCCATAGAACACCACAGCTGACTAGCGAGCTGGCAGGCAATAACTATCATACTGAAACAACAGCATAACAAACTAACAAGGGTTAAAGGAAATTAGTTTTCTCTGTTTCTTCTCCAAAATTGTTGTCTTTTGCAGCTCCACTAGAGCAGACACTGCGGCCTTTGTGGCTGGGAGAAGAGACGGCTTAGCATGTTGCAATACCTTTTGCACCAAGGCTCGTGCCAGCCTCTCGTATACTCATATCAATGCTCACTTCATAAAGAAGATTTAATGCATTCACCAATGTTATACTCAATGTAGATCAATAGGCACTCAGAGACACTTCCACTGTTCATACAACCCTCACTCATTTCACAACGAGCACGGCATTGCTGCCATCACTGTAATGAGTATTCACTGAAAGAGGTGCCTACACTGACCTCAAAAATCCATACTACCCGTCAGTTTTCTGGCCACTTGAAATAATATTCGCGTTCATTTTGTTTCTGCGAGTCGTTATTCGTATGCCCATGATCTGTTCTCTTCAGTTGGTCTCTCTCGCTATGGTGTTGCTACTGTTTTGTGGAGAGACAGCAGTTGAACTTTGGGCGATTGCTGAAACCGATAAAGGACTACGACAGAGTAAGAACTGAGGGCTAACGAAGCTGATGATGTTAGAGCCCGCAGCCCACCTCTTGTTAGGCATCATTCTAGTACACGTTACTAAAGAAAAAACTACACTTTAATATAATATTTCATTAAACACTGATTGAATGGTAGGCTGTTTTTTCTGAGAGTCCCGTGCTGGGCATATCCCTAGGAACCCACTGCAGAGTATAACGGTGCAGCGGGCATAACCTGACTCCCAATGCAATGCGAGCTCTTCTCTTATTCAAGGACATACGCAAGCTGCAATGAAGCCAAAGAGTTCATCGGCGTTGCCAGCCCGATACCCTAGGCCTAGCTGCACTGCACCCCATATAGCGTTGTTTGTCTGGAGTTGGTCTGCATATTCCTACCGCTCCTTCTCCTCTTGCAAGAAAGAGTGCAGATGCCACTGGAAGCTCTGGAAGGTGCACTCTCCTATTTTTTCACAGCAGATACACCTCAATATCGTCGCCTTTTGGGGATCATCTGCGCCCTCCACTGGCTCAAAAAAGGCATGCCTAAGATTTTCTGGTTGTGAACTGGCCCAACCTAGAAGTCCCGTACCATGACAATATGACTCACTTCTGAATTCAGCGCGCACTTTACACATACATGTTTGCCAATTTTCGTATCCTCTCTGGCACTCCCGAAGCGTAGCGCAGAGAATGCACCAAGGAGTATACCGATCAGTTGCACCGTTCTTCGGCGTATATTCAGATATTAGATCCATTTTGCACCGTGTACGGCAGCAACTCCTGACCGTTAATGGAAACTCAAAGGAGCGAAAAGTTGAGTCGAGATGGATCTGCAGGTGCATCTGTCACCTCTTTTTGCCTGATCACTGCTCCACATCTTGCGTGGGAGCCTTGGCGTTGCTCTGATCTTTTGGCTTGTTCCACTGGCGGCGCTGCTTGAACTCTAGCTTCTTCAGTTTCTCAGCTCTTTTCATGCATGCATGTATTAGTGCAAACGCAGATACGCAACTCGCCTCTCGGATTTCTTCGTGCTAAATTCACTGCCTGACACCGGTTATCGCCCCCTACACATTTCTGTTCGTTGCTGGCATTTACAGCCCAAATATCGCTGGGTCATTTGAAAACCCGCCTCCTTCTTTCTCAGCTAGGGCGCTGGATGTGGCAGTTTTCCCCCACTTCGACGCTTAGGCACTTTATCATCTCGGTGAACTCAACATTTTCACCCTGTAGTTCCCTTTCTGCCGCCGGACCGGCTACTGATCGCCTCCTTCCAGGCGGCAGCCTTGCTATGAACAAATCATGCAGAATTCCAATTCCATTGTTGTACTTTTGTTCATCAATGTCTGATACTTCTTGTTGTATTGCTTTATCGACAGCTTCCCGCCTTTTGTCTTAGTTTTGCTGTAGCCTGCTGCCCTGTCGACTTGAAAATAAACCTAAATCTCAACCCATATCGGGGGGGTTCCACACTTTATATGTGTTCCGGGAAGGTGGTACCGTTGCTCAAATATATGGAGCATCGTCGCACGTCCCGTTCTAATGAAGGAGGTGCCCAAACCAGCTGTAGCTCCTTTGCGGCACTTGAAAAACGAAGATGCAAGTGAAGAGAACCGATGGATTCCTTCATAGCCACTCCGTTACGGCGTCTGCCATGCATTGACGATCAGCAGAGACAACTGCATCCTCCATGTACGGATTTCGATTAAATGACATTTTCCGCCGTGTGGGATGCAGATATTCCGATTGTTTCAATGCGACAAGTCTCCCAGTCCCCCTTATCGGGGGGCATATCCTGATATGTATCATTTGCGCAAGGAGGAACTGAGTGTGTGATGAATATTTTATACACGTGTTTGCTGACGTTCTTTCCAAGTTATGTCCTTCGCCCCTCCCCTACTGATCACCGATGTACGCCAAACCCTCTTGCTGTGGAGGTGGGATTCGCTGTCACATCTGCCCCTTAGCCATCGGATGATATCTAATGTAACTAGAGTCCTATACTTTATTCTACGAAAGTTCCGAGTTGCAATGGGCTCAACATACTTTGGCTAAGCGTTTCCGCAGAGCAGCTGACATTGTATCCAGTCGCCAAGCGGCGTGCGTCCTGCGGCGAGAAGGCCTGGACCTGGGGGCAGAGGCAGCCTTTGAATGAGTTGTAACGCTCCTCGTTGAAGGTAGTATTGTAAGGTAACTCGCCAAGCAAGAAGAGCGAAGTTTCCTTTATAAATGCACTAACACTGCTGGAAATAGTTGAACCCTTCCATGGCTTTCCATACCCATCCTGCCCGGAAGTAAAGTTACACGAAACAACTTCAGCCAGACCATACTACATTAGGAACTCTCCTATTAAAAGCCGCCGGCTGTGAACTTGCCTCCTGGTAACTGCAGACTTACCAAATAGCAACCCATACACTGCTCCCACCAAAGCATGAAGTAAACTCTTAACGTGTGCGTTAGCACCCACAGACGGACAGTTGATTGATGCCTGACAGCACACGCTGACAATGAGCAAATATTTCCACAAACCACAGCACGTGAATGTGCAGTGGCATCCGCGGGCTCTTGCGAGGAACAGGCTACCTCCAACGACAGAAAACGAACGCAATGCAGCATGATGCGTGCAAACTGCTTTGTATTTCTACAGGCGTGCATGTTGGTTACTTATGAAGGAACAAATTTTAAGAAATTGTTTAGAGTGTCAGCGCAGGCACAGGAACTTGGTGTCCGCGGGGCCGAGTTTACAGCCGGTGCTGCAAAAAGAAGTGCTGCAACGCAGGTAAGTTGCAGCACTTCTTGCTGCAGCTCAGGGAAAGCCGCCTCCTCTGCAAAACAGCCAAATGAAAACTTGCAGAAAAAGCACGAGATGCATTTCGCTCGCTACCGTGTTTTACCCAGTCCTGCGCAAGCACGCCTTCAAGAAAAGGCAAAATGTTTGCAAAATGTTTGTCGACTATAACCTTTGAAAGACAACTGCGAAGCTGGCGTAGTTTTCAGTTTTTGAGTAGGACAAGTAAGATATAATACACATTGCATTCAACGAGCGACTCGAAGGGTACAACCGCTCGTTTCCTTTACCTGGTTTACCGATCTTGCTGCAGTTAACACACGGAACTCCAAGCTACAGCATAGGTGGCTTTCGATTACCTTCACACGGCTGATAGATCAGCGACAACACTTGAACATATCACATCATTGTGTACTGGTCTCCCCGTTATCTTCCTGAATGCTCCTTTCACCGGCCTGGCGCTGCGGTGTCACCGCAGCGGGCGCGGAGGCCCTTTCGCCCCCTGAGGACTACTTTGTGTCCTGCGAGCAGCTTCCGATGATGTATCCGAGCTGTCACGATACGCAGGAAGCGGGGGAGGGGGAGGACGCTGTGGCAGCTCCTCCTGTCCGTATAATCCCTACTGAGCACCCTCAGGCCAGCCCGTTTCAGCCGTTGCCTGAGAAGTAAGGCTGCCGCGATAACCAGGGCTACTTGAGTGAAGGCTACTCGATCCTTGAACGCCCCCACCGTTAATCGGCCGAAAGGCAGGAGGAACACCAACCGATCAGGGAGGTACCTGTTGCCAAACTCCAGGAATTTGATTGGGAGATGGAAACACATAGATTGGCATTCCTAGAGTTGGCGGAAGAGGAGGACCGCGAGCTGGCGGAAGAGGAGGACCGCGAATTGGCGGAAGAGGAGGACCGTGAATTGGCGGAGGAGGAGGACCGCGAATTGGCGGAAGAGGAGGACCGCGAATTGGCGGAAGAGGAGGACCGCGAATTGGCGGNATTGGCGGAAGAGGAGGACCGCGAGTTGGCGGAAGAGGAGGACCGCCAGTTGGTGGAAGAGGAGGACCGCGAGGTGGCGGAAGATGAATACCTCCAGTTGGCGGAAGAAGAGTACCTCCAGTTGGCGGAAGAAGAGTACCTCCAGTTGGCAGAAGAAGAGTACCTTGCGTTGGTGGAAGAGGAATAGGCCTCGAGCCTCCGGGAAATGCTTGGAAGGCACCTGGAAACTGCTGAACAGGCGTGACGCTCTGCGGTGCATACATGTTTCGGGGTGCAAATGTGGATGCGGGGAGTGCAGATGTCGATGCGCGGGGTGCAGGTGTGGGTGGGGGGAATACCGTTACGAAGTGCCCACTAATGCTCTCCGTTTGCACCCATGGTGGATGCGGGATGGAAACGTGCCTCTGCGCAGGGCGCCAGAGAAAAGCAAAGCCCGGGGGAGGTGGAGCGGTCAGCCAAACCTCGCGGGCATCAGAAGAGGTAGTGGGTGTGTGCTGCTGTGCTTCTGTGGGAGTTTGTCTTCTCGGCATGAAGGCAGGAGCTTCCGCTCGAAGAACCGAATACGTCATAGACGAACCGAGCGGGGATTGTTGTTGCTCATTCGTACGGTCCTGTTGCAGCGTCAGTTGCCTGCGGCGCCGTGCGTTGTACCCTCTCAGCGACGGTTGCCTGAACGTATTCCAGATGCTGCTGAAAAGCTTTCTTCCGAGCCGTTTGTAACGTGTGGTAATTGCTTGAATCTCGGCGTCAAATGCCATAAGTTTCCTAGGGGCCCTTCGTTTTCTTTGTGGTGCGAGAACTGTGAATAAACCAAGCTCCTCTTGCACTGTGTCGACCCAGGAGGTCGCAGTGACGTCTCCTGCGAGTCTTCGCTTACCCACATGATACGTATACAAAAGAACGGTCATGAGTCTTCCCGCTACCTTTGAAGGAACGGGAATGCGGTTTTCAACAAATGGATTCATGTGTAGTAGAGCCGATTTACACTTTCTAATTCTAGTCGAGGAGATGCTTGCCTCGCCAGCTAGGTCCGACGAGTTAGAATCTGGTAGGGGAGTTTTAAATGCTTTCAAGAGTTCTAACATTTCTTTCCCCCGCTGAAGTGTATTAAACCTGGACCCAGTAGCTTCTAGTTGTGCCACAGCCTGCTCTCCCTCGTCCACAATGAAGTCAATCGTCTTCTGCCGCTGCAACTCAACTGCGGGAGTTGAATGCGCCCCATTGATAATCAACTCTTGCGTGCAGATCGTCAACAGCGAGACAAACATAGAGTCCTTCTTATCGAAGGGAAAATATTCCGCCAGTTCCCACCCAAGAGGTATGATGCCTTCCAACTCCTGCAATGCCTGGAGAGCCACTGATTCTCCGCTTGTCTCTGTAGGGGTTTCTTCCTGTGCTCCCTGTGCTCCCTGTGCTTCCTGTGCTCCTTGTGCTTCCTGTGCTCCCTCCTCACTCTCTGCCTCCTCGTCACTTTCCTCATCCTCCTCTTCTTCAACGCAGTCACTTTCTTGCTCGTCCTCCAAATCTGAATCGGAGAGAGCCCTGCTACCTATGGAGCCAGACACCATGGGGAACAGAGCCTTCCGTGCACACTGTAATACGACAAAAGCCACTGCTAAACACGCAACCGCCGCCAAGCTGGCGGCAACAGCCATGCGTTGACTACTTCTCCGCTGCCTCTGGAGCTTTCTAATCGCCGAGGGCTCGAAGCCCCCCAAAAACTTTCTCCCAACCGGAGTCGAAGACATGGAGGGATGGAGATGCACATTCCCATCCTGAGACATGGCAATCGGCAGCGTATCTGTCCCGCTTGAAGCCACATTTGTCGTCTCTGAAGCTCCAGTTACTACTGCTGCTGTTGCTGCTGCTGAAGCAAGGAGCGCCATCAACCCAACCAAGCTGGGCAACCCAAATGCATTCTTGTAGGCTATGCAGCGGTGGGCGGTCTCCATTTGCAACAACTGAACTGTGCAAGCTCTCCCAGGCGCGGCTGCTTCTGCGTAAGTGTTTGGTGAACTGTTCGCTGTGTGGCTGCAATTCAAATACCTGAACGATGATCACTGTTGAGGAGGATGCAAGCACTGCGGCCTTATACACTCGCTTTCACGGATTGCAAATTATTCAGATGAACATATCTTTACTCCCTATATAATAATCTTGTAGAGAGTTGGACTGTCGCAAGAAGCTGCGACTCCCGCTGCTTTGGCGTTGCCGTGCTGACACACCTACCGGCTTTGAGGACCCATGGAAGGAAGAAAAATGTCCTGATGCGTGGTGTGGGGCACTTCAGATGTAAGCCAAGTTTTTCTGTTGCTTAAAAATGTGATGGCTGTTACGCTGAGAGGTGAGGGGGGGGGGAGACCAGCGGAACCAGGAGGAGAAAATCGAGACTAGGGCGTCCCGTGTCTCTGGACAAATGTCAACTGATATCTAGCGGGTGGGCCCGCACCTAAACAGCGAAAAAAATCCAGAATTACCCTTCCAGAATGAAAATCAATACTGGTTGCTAGCTAAGTCGTCCCAAGAAAAAAAAAAGACAAGCACGGGTCCTGTAGTGCCTGGCATTACAACGTCAGTGCCGGCTAGGCCGGACACATAATAGGTAACTAAAGGGTACCATAAGCATCCTAGAAGAAAGGGTTAACTAGTTGTTTCATACGACTGTAATAGGATGAGCAGAGCCTAAACGAGTAGAGTGCCGAGACCATGAAACTGTGTAAGCCTGGCCGGCGAGCGGTGCGAGCATCCCCACCGTGCTGGCGGGACGAGTCCGGGCCGCAACCGTAAGGGAAACCGCCAGGTAGTCTCGGAGATCTA